>NW_024467103.1:0-170065 GCF_017591425.1 Ochotona curzoniae | reverse complement strand
CGATGTGTCACATCCACTTTCAGACATATGTTCTGTCCGAGCACTTGGTTTCCATGGTAGCTGGAAATGGCTTGGGCGCTGAACTTGTCTCTGGATGTCGACTTCTTAGCGCCTTGAGTCAGGATCCACATGGTTGTTTTGTGTGGGTGTTCAGCATGCATGATTTCATCCTCCTGGGCTCAATGGGCATTGGACGAGATGGACCGAACTCTTCTCCGGGACATCTGGTAGGAAAACTGATAGTATGTGAAGTTCCTGAGGCAGGTGGAGTCGTTTTGGCACTGGATGACCTGTGCTGCTCCTTCGGCAAGTTGCCGTTCACCAACACACTGAGATTCCTTGGTGTCACATCCACTTTCAGACATATGTGCTGCCAGAGCACTTGGTTTCCATGGTAGCTGGAAATGGCTTGGGCGCTGAACTTGTCTCTGGATGTGGACTTCTTAGCGCCTTGAGTCAGGTTTTACATGGTTGTTTTGTGTGGGGTGGGTGTTCAACATGCCTGTTTGTATCATCATCCTGGGCTCAATGGGCATTGGACATGTTGGGACTCAACTCGGTTTCCGGGACATCTGCTAGGAAAGCTGACAGTATGTGAAGTTCCTGAGGCAGGTGGAGTCGTTTTGGCACTGGAAGAGCTGTGCTGCTCCTTCGGCAATTTGCCATTCACCAACACACTGAGATCCCTACGTGTCACATCCACTTTCAGACACATGGGCTGCCAGAGCACTTGGTTTCCATGGTAGCTGGAAATGGCTTGGGCGCTGAACTTGTCTCTGGATGTGGACTTCTTAGTGCCTTGAGTGCGGATCCAAATGGTTGTTTTGTGTGGGTGTTCAACATTCCTGGTTGTTTCATCATCCTGAGCTCAATGGGCATTGGGCAAGATGGGTCCCAAGTCGGTTTCCGGGACATCTGGTAGGAAAGCTGATGGTATGTGAAGTTCCTTAGGCAGGTGGAGTCGATTTGGTACGGGAAGAGCTGTGCTGCTCCTTCGGCAAGTTGCCATTCACCAACACACTGAGATCCCTAGGTGTCACATCCACTTTCAGACATATGTGCTGCCAGAGCACTTGGTTTCCATGGTAGCTGGAAATGGCTTGGGCGCTGAACTTGTCTCTGGATGTGGACTTCTTAGCGCCTTGAGTGAGGATCCCAATGGTTGTTTTGTGTGGGTGTTCAACATGGCTAATTTCAACCTCCTCTGCTCAATGGGCATTGGACAAGATGGGTACGCAAGTGGGTTTCCGGGTCATCTGGTAGGAAAGCTGATGGCATGTGAAGTTCCTGAGGCAGGTGGAGTCATTTTGGCACTGGAAGACCTGTCCTGCTCCTTCAGCTAGTTGCCATTCACCAACACACTGAGATCCCTAGGTGTCACATCCACTTTCAGACATATGTGCTGCCAGAGCACTTGGTTTAAATGGGAGCTGGAAATGGCTTGGGCGCTGAACTTGTCTCTGGATGTGGACTTCTTAATCCCTTGAGTCAGGATCTACATGGTTGTTTTGTGTGCGAGTTCATCATGCCTAATTTCATCATCGTGGACTCAATGGGCGTGGGACGAGAAGGCACTGAACTCGGTTTCCAGGACATCTGCTAGGAAAGCTGATGGTATGTGAAGTTCCTGAGGCAGGTGGAGTCGTTTTGGCACTGGAAGAGCTGTGCTGCTCCTTCGGCAAGTTGCCGTTCACCAACACACTGAGAACCCTAGGTGTCACATTAACTTTCAGACATATGTGCTGCCCGAGCACTTGGTTTCCACGGTAGCTGGAAATGGCTTGGGCGCTGAACTTGTCTCTGGATGTGGACTTCTTAGCGCCTTGAGTCAGGATCCACATGGTTGTTTTATGTGGGTTTTCAGGATGCATGATTTCATCCTCCTGGGCTCAATGGGCATTGGACGAGATGGGACCCAAGTCGGTTTCCGGGACATCTGGTAGGAAAACTGAGGGTATGTGAAGTTCCTGAGGCTGGTGGAGTCGTTTTGCACTGGAAGAGCTGTGCTGCTCCTTCGGCAAGTTGCCATTCACCAACATACTGAGATCCCTAGGTGTCACATCCACTTTCAGACATATGTGCTGCCAGAGCACTTGGTTTCCATGGTAGCTGGAAATGGCTTGGGCGCTGAACTTGTCTCTGGATGTGGACTTCTTAGCGCCTTGATAAAGGTTCTACATGGTTGTTTTGTGTGGGGTGGGTGTTCAACATGCCTGGTTGTATCATCATCCTGGGCTCAATGGGCATTGGACATGTTGGGACTCAACTCGGTTTCCGGGACATCTGCTAAGAAAGCTGATAGTATGTGAAGTTCCTGAGGCAGGTGGAGTCGTTTTGCACAGGAAGACCTATGCTGCTCCTTCGGCAAGTTGCCATTCACCAACACACTGAGATCCCTAGGTGTCACATCCACTTTCATACATATGTGCTGCCAGAGCTCTTGGTTTCCATGGTAGCTGGAAATGGCTTGGGCGCTGAACTAGTCTCTGGTTGTGGACTTCTTAGCGCCTTGAGTCAGGATCCACATGGTTGTTTTGTGTGGGTGTTCAACATTCCTGTTTGTTTCATCATCCTGAGCTCAATGGGCATTGGACAAGATGGGACAGAACTCGGTTTCCGGGACATCTGGTAGGAAAGCTGATGGTATGTGAAGTTCCTGAGGCTGGTGGAGTCATTTTGGCACTGGAAGAGCTGTGCTGCTCCTTCGGCAATTTGCCATTCACCAACTCACTGAGATCCCTAGGTGTCACATCCACTTTCAGACATATGTGCTGCCAGAGCACTTGGTTTCCATGGTAGCTGGAAATGGCTTGGGCGCTGAACTTGTCTCTGGATGTGGACTTCTTAGCGCCTTGAGTGAGGATCCACATGGTTGTTTGGCGTGGGTGTTCAACATGCCTGGTTGTATAATCTTGGGCTCAATGGGCATTGGACAAGATGGGACCGAAGTGGGTTTCCGGGACATCTGGTAGGAAAGCTGATGGTATGTGAAGTTCCTGAGGCTGGTGGAGTCGTTTTGGCACTGGAAGACCTGTCCTGCTCCTTCAGCAAGTTGCCATTCACCAACACACTGAGATCCCTAGGTGTCACATCCTCTTTCAGACATATGTGCTGCCAGAGCACTTGGTTTCCATGGTAGCTGGAAATGGCTTGGGCGCTGAACTTGTCTCTGGATGTGGACTTCTTAGTCCCTTGTGTCAGGATCTACATGGTTTTTTTGTGTGCGAGTTCATCATGCCTGATTTCATCATCGTCTGCTCAATTGGCATTAGAAGAGATGGGACAGAACTCGGTATCCGGGACATCTGCTATGAAACCTGATGGTATGTGAATTTCCTGAGGCAGGTGGAGTCGTTTTGGCACTGGAAGAGCTGTGCTGCTCCTTCGTCAGGTTGCATTCACCAACACACTGAGATCCCTAGGTTTCACATTAACTTTCAGACATATGTGCTGCCAGAGCACTTGGTTTCCATGGTAGCTGGAAATGGCTTGGGCGCTGAACTTGTCTCTGGATGTGGAGATCTCAGCGCCTTGAGTGAGTATCCACATGGTTGTTTTGTGTGAGTGTTCAACATGGCAAATTTCATCATTCCGGGCTCAATGGGCATTGGACAAGATGGGACAGAACTCGGTTTCCGGGACATCTGCTAGGAAAGCTGATGGTATGTGAAGTTCCTGAGGCAGGTGGAGTCATTTTGGAACTGGAAGAGATGTGCTGCTCCTTCGGCAAGTTGCCATTCACCAACACACTGAGATCCCTGTTTCTCACATCCTCTTTCAGACATATGTGCTGCCAGAGCACTTGGTTTCCATGGTAGCTGGAAATGGCTTAGGCGCTGAACTTGTCTCTGGATGTGGACTTCTTAGCGCCTTGAGTAAGGTTCTACATGGTTATTTTGTGTGGGGTGGGTGTTCAACATGCCTGGTTGTATCATCATCCTGGGCTCAATGGGCATTGGAATAGATGGGACTCAACTCGGTT
Organism: Ochotona curzoniae; assembly: GCF_017591425.1. Lineage (NCBI taxonomy): Eukaryota > Metazoa > Chordata > Mammalia > Lagomorpha > Ochotonidae > Ochotona > Ochotona curzoniae. The sequence continues at coordinate 166,083 of NW_024467103.1, read as the reverse complement.
TCCGGGACATCTGGTAGGAAAGCTGATGGTATGTGAAGTTCCTGAGGCAGGTGGAGTCAGTTTGGCACTGGAAGACCTGTCCTGCTCCTTCGGCAAGTTGCCATTCACCAACACACTGAGATCCGTAGGTGTCACATCCACTTTCAGACATATGTGCTGCCAGAGCAATTGGTTTCCATGGGAGCTGGAAATGGCTTGGGCGCTGAACTTGTCTCTGGATGTGGACTTCTTAGCGCCTTGTGTGAGGATCCACATGGTTGTTTGGCGTGGGTGTTCAACATGCCTGGTTGTATAATCTTGGGCTCAATGGGCATTGGACAAGATGGGACAGAACTCGGTTTCCGGGACATCTGGTAGGAAAGCTGATGGTATGTGAAGTTCCTGAGGCAGGTGGAGTCGTTTTGGCACTGGAAGAGCTGTGCTGCTCCTTCGGCTATTTGCCATTCACCAACACACTGAGATCCCTAGGTGTCACATCCTCTTTCAGACATATGTGCTGCCAGAGCACTTGGTTTCCATGGTAGCTGGAAATGGCTTGGGCGCTGAACTTGTCTCTGGATGTGGACTTCTTAGCGCCTTGAGTCAGGTTCTACATGGTTGTTTTCTGTGCGTGTTCAACATGCCTGCTTTCATCGCCTGGGCTCAATGGGCATTGGACAAGATGGGACACAAGTCGGTTTCCGTGATGTCTGCTAGGAAAGCTGATGGTATGTGAAGTTCCTGAGGCAGGTGGAGTCATTTTGGCACTGGAAGAGCTGTGCTGCTCCTTCGGCAAGTTGCCATTCACCAACACACTGAGATCCCTAGGTGTCATATCCACTTTCAGACATATGTGCTGCCAGAGCACTTGGTTTCCATGGTAGCTGGAAATGGCTTGGGCGCTGAACTTGTCTCTGGATGTGGACTTCTTAGTGCCTTTACTCAGGATCCACATGGTTGTTTTGTGTGACGGGTGTTCAACTTGTCAAATTTCATCATCCTGAGCTCAATGGGCATTGGACAAGATGGGACCCAAGTCGGTTTCCGGGACATCTGGTAGGAAAGCTGATTGTATGTGAAGTTCCTGAGGCAGGTGGAATCGTTTTGGGACTGGAAGAGCTGTGCTGCTCCTTCGTCAAGTTGCCATTCACCAACACACTGAGATCCCTAGGTGTCACATCCTCTTTCAGACATATGTGCTGCCAGAGCACTTGGTTTCCATGGTAGCTGGAAATGGCTTGGGCGCTGAACTTGTCTCTGGATGTGGATTTCTTCGTCCCTTGAGTCAGGATCTGCATGGTTGTTTTGTGTGCGTGTTCATCATGCCTTTTCATCATCGTGGACTCCATGGGCATTGGACGAGATGGCACCCAACTCGGTTTCCGGGACATCTGATAGGAAAGCTGATGGTATGTGAAGTTCCTGAGGCAGGTGGAGTCGATTTGGTACTGGAAGAGCTGTGCTGCTCCTTCGGCAAGTTGCCATTCACCAACATACTGAGATCCCTAGGTGTCACATCCACTTTCAGACATATGTGCTGCCAGAGCACTTGGTTTCCATGGTAGCTGGAAATGGCTTGGGCGCTGAACTTGTCTCTGGATGTGGACTTCTTAGCGCCTTGAGTGAGGATCCACATGGTTGTTTGGCGTGGGTGTTCAACATGCCTGGTTGTATAATCTTGGGCTCAATGGGCATTGGACAAGATGGGACCCAAGTGGGTTTCCGGGACATCTGGTAGGAAAGCTGATGGTATGTGAAGTTCCTGAGGCAGGTGGAGTCGTTTTGGCACTGGAAGACCTGTCCTGCTCCTTCGGCAAGTTGCCATTCACCAACACACTGAGATCCCTAGGTGTCACATCCACTTTCAGACATATGTGCTGCCAGAGCACTTGGTTTCCATGGTAGCTGGAAATGGCTTGGGCGCTGAACTTGTCTCTGGATGTGGACTTCTTAGCGCCTTGAGTGAGGATCCACATGGTTGTTTGGCGTGGGTGTTCAACATGCCTGGTTGTATAATCTTGGGCTCAATGGGCATTGGACAAGATGGGACCCAAGTGGGTTTTCGGGACATCTGCTCGGAAAGCTGATGGTATGTGAAGTTCCTGAGGCTGGTGGAGTCGTTTTGGCACTGGAAGAGCTGTCTTGCTCCTTTAGCAAGTTGCCATTCACCAACACACTGAGATCCCTAGGTGTCACATCCACTTTCAGACATATGTGCTGCCAGAGCACTTGGTTTCCATGGTAGCTGGAAATGTCTTGGGCGCTGAACTTGTCTCTGGATGTGGAGATCTCAGCGCCTTGAGTGAGGATCCACATGGTTGTTTTGTGTGAGTGTTCAACATGGCAAATTTCATCATTCCGGGCTCAATGGGCATTGGACAAGTTGGGACCCAACTCGGTTTCCGGGACATCTGGTAGGAAAGCTGATGGTATGTGAAGTTCCTGAGGCACTTGGAGTTGTTTTGGCACTGGAAGACTTGTCCTGCTCCTTCGGCATGTTGCCATTCACCAACACACTGAGAACCCTAGGTGTCACATCCACTTTCAGACATATGTGCTGCCAGAGCAATTGGTTTCCATGGGAGCTGGAAATGGCTTGGGCGCTGAACTTGTCTCTGGATGTGGACTTCTTAGTGCCTTGAGTCAGGATCCACATGGTTGTTTTGTGTTTGGTGGGTGTTCAACATGCCTGGTCTCATCATCCTGGGCTCAATGGGCATTGGACGAGATGGTTACCCAAGTGGGTTTCCGGGACATCTGGTAGGAAAGCTGATGGTATGTGAAGTTCCTGACGCAGGTGGAGTCATTTTGGCACTGGAAGAGCTGTGCTGCTCCTTCGGCAAGTTGCCATTCACCAACACACTGAGATCCCTAGGTGTCACATCCACTTTCAGACATATGTGCTGCCAGAGCACTTGGTTTCCATGGTAGCTGGAAATGGCTTGGGCGCTGAACTTGTCTCTGGATGTGGAGATCTCAGCGCCTTGAGTCAGGATCCACATGGTTGTTTTGTGTGGGTGTTCAACATGGCTAATTTCATCATCCTGGGCTCAATGGGCATTGGACAAGATGCGACCCAAGTGGGTTTCCGGGACATCTGCTAGGAAAGCTGATGGTATGTGAAGTTCCTGAGGCAGGTGGAGTCGTTTTGCACTGGAAGAGCTGTGCTGCTCCTTCGGCAAGTTGCCGTTCACCAACACACTGAGATCCCTGGGTGTCACATCCTCTTTCAGACATATGTGCTGCCAGAGCACTTGGTTTCCATGGGAGCTGGAAATGGCTTGGGCGCTGAACTTGTCTCTGGATGTGGACTTCTTAGTGCCTTGAGTCAGGTTCTACATGGTTGTTTTGTGTGTGTTGGGTGTTCAACATGCCTGGTTGTATCATCATCCTGGGCTCAATGGTCATTGGACGAGATGGGACCCAAGACGTTTTCCGGGACATCTGGTAGGAAACCTGATGGTCTGTGAAGTTCCTGAGGCAGGTGGAGTCGTTTTGGCACTGGAAGAGCTGTGCTGCTCCTTCGGCAAGTTGCCATTCACCAACACACTGAGATCCCTAGGTGTCACATCCACTTTCAGACATATGTGCTGCCAGAGCACTTGGTTTCCATGGTAGCTGGAAATGGCTTGGGCGCTGAACTTGTCTCTGGATGTGGACTTCTTAGCGCCTTGAGTCAGGATCCACATGGTTGTTTTGTGTGGGTGTTCAACATGGATAATTTCATCATCCTGGGCTCAATGGGCATTGGACGAGATGGGTACCAAAAGGGTTTCCGGGACATCTGGTAGGAAAGCTGATGGTATGTGAAATTCCTGAGGCAGGTGGAGTCATATTGGCAATGGAAGATCTGTCCTGCTATTTCAGCTAGTTGCCATTCACCAACAAACTGAGATCCCTAGGTGTCACATCCACTTTCAGACATATGTTCTGCCCGAGCACTTGGTTTCCATGGTAGCTGGAAATGGCTTGGGCGCTGAACTTGTCTCTGGATGTGGACTTCTTAATCCCTTGAGTCAGGATCTACATGGTTGTTTTGTGTGCGAGTTCATCATGCCTAATTTCATCATCATGGACTCAATGGGCGTGGGACGAGAAGGCACTGAACTCGGTTTCCAGGACATCTGCTAGGAAAGCTGATGGTATGTGAAGTTCCTGAGGCAGGTGGAGTCGTTTTGGCACTGGAAGAGCTGTGCTGCTCCTTCGGCAAGTTGCCGTTCACCAACACACTGAGATCCCTGGGTGTCACATCCACTTTCAGACATATGTGCTGCCCGAGCACTTGGTTTCCATGGGAGCTGGAAATGGCTTGGGCGCTGAACTTGTCTCTGGAGGTGGACTTCTTAGCGCCTTGAGTCAGGATCCACATGGTTGTTTTATGTGGGTTTTCAGGATGCATGATTTCATCCTCCTGGGCTCAATGGGCATTGGACGAGATGGGACCCAAGTCGGTTTCCGGGACATCTGGTAAGAAAACTGAGGGTATGTGAAGTTCCTGAGGCTGGTGGAGTCGTTTTGCACTGGAAGAGCTGTGCTGCTCCTTCGGCAAGTTGCCATTCACCAACATACTGAGATCCCTAGGTGTCACATCCACTTTCAGACATATGTGCTGCTAGAGCACTTGGTTTCCATGGTAGCTGGAAATGGCTTGGGCGCTGAACTTGTCTCTGGATGTGGACTTCTTAGCGCCTTGATAAAGGTTCTACATGGTTGTTTTGTGTGGGGTGGGTGTTCAACATGCCTGGTTGTATCATCATCCTGGGCTCAATGGGCATTGGACATGTTGGGACTCAACTCGGTTTCCGGGACATCTGCTAAGAAAGCTGATGGTATGTGAAGTTCCTGAGGCAGGTGGAGTCGTTTTGCACAGGAAGACCTATGCTGCTCCTTCAGCAAGTTGTCATTCACCAACACACTGAGATCCCTAGGTGTCACATCCACTTTCATACATATGTGCTGCCAGAGCTCTTGGTTTCCATGGTAGCTGGAAATGGCTTGGGCGCTGAACTAGTCTCTGGTTGTGGACTTCTTAGCGCCTTGAGTCAGGATCCACATGGTTGTTTTGTGTGGGTGTTCAACATTCCTGGTTGTTTCATCATCCTGAGCTCAATCGGCATTGGACAAGATGGGTCCCAAGTCGGTTTCCGGGACATCTGGTAGGAAAGCTGATGGTATGTGAAGTTCCTGAGGCTGGTGGAGTCATTTTGGCACTGGAAGAGCTGTGCTGCTCCTTCGGCAATTTGCCATTCACCAACTCACTGAGATCCCTATGTGTCACATCCACTTTCAGACATATGTGCTGCCAGAGCACTTGGTTTCCATGGTAGCTGGAAATGGCTTGGGCGCTGAACTTGTCTCTGGATGTGGACTTCTTAGCGCCTTGTGTGAGGATCCACATGGTTGTTTGGCGTGGGTGTTCAACATGCCTGGTTGTATAATCTTGGGCTCAATGGGCATTGGACAAGATGGGACCCAAGACTTTTTCCGGGACATCTTGTAGGAAAGCTGATGGTATGTGAAGTTCCTGAGGCAGGTGGAGTCGTTTTGGCACTGGAAGACCTGTGCTGCTCCTTCGGCAAGTTGCCATTCACCAACACACTGAGATCCCTAGGTGTCACATCCACTTTCAGACATATGTGCTGCCAGAGCACTTGGTTTCCATGGTAGCTGGAAATGGCTTGGGCGCTGAACTTGTCTCTGGATGTGGACTTCTTAGCGCCTTGAGTGAGGATCCACATGGTTGTTTGGCGTGGGTGTTCAACATGCCTGGTTGTATAATCTTGGGCTCAATGGGCATTGGACAAGATGGGACCCAAGTGGGTTTTCGGGACATCTGTAGGAAAGCTGATGGCATGTGAATTTCCTGAGGCAGGTGGAGTCGTTTTGGCACTGGAAGAGCTGTCTTGCTCCTTCAGCAAGTTGCCATTCACCAACACACTGAGATCCCTAGGTGTCACATCCACTTTCAGACATATGTGCTGCCAGAGCACTTGGTTTCCATGGTAGCTGGAAATGTCTTGGGCGCTGAACTTGTCTCTGGATATGGAGATCTCAGCGCCTTGAGTGAGGATCCACATGGTTGTTTTGTGTGAGTGTTCAACATGGCAAATTTCATCATTCCGGGCTCAATGGGCATTGGACAACATGGGACCCAACTCGGTTTCCGGGACATCTGGTAGGAAAGCTGATGGTATGTGAAGTTCCTGAGGCACTTGGAGTTGTTTTGGCACTGGAAGACTTGCCTGCTCCTTCGGCAAGTTGCCATTCACCAACACACTGAGAACCCTAGTTGTCACATCCACTTTCAGACATATGTGCTGCCAGAGCAATTGGTTTCCATGGGAGCTGGAAATGGCTTGGGCGCTGAACTTGTCTCTGGATGTGGACTTCTTAGTGCCTTGCGTCAGGATCCACATGGTTGTTTTGTGTGGGGTGGGTGTTCAACATGCCTGGTTTCATCATCCTGGGCTCAATGGGCATTGGATGAGATGGTTACCCAAGTGGGTTTCCGGGACATCTGGTAGGAAAGCTGATGGTATGTGAAGTTCCTGAGGCAGGTGGAGTCATTTTGGCACTGGAAGAGCTGTGCTGCTCCTTCGGCAAGTTGCCATTCACCAACACACTGAGATCCCTAGGTGTCACATCCACTTTCAGACATATGTTCTGCCAGAGCACTTGGTTTCCATGGTAGCTGGAAATGGCTTGGGCGCTGAACTTGTCTCTGGATGTGGAGATCTCAGCGCCTTGAGTCAGGATCCACATGGTTGTTTTGTGTGGGTGTTCAACATGGCTAATTTCATCATCCTGGGCTCAATGGGCATTGGACAAGATGGGACCCAAGTGGGTTTCCGGGACATCTGCTAGGAAAGCTGATGGTATGTGAAGTTCCTGAGGCAGGTGGAGTCGTTTTGCACTGGAAGAGCTGTGCTGCTCCTTCGGCAAGTTGCCGTTCACCAACACACTGAGATCCCTGGGTGTCACATCCTCTTTCAGACATATGTGCTGCCAGAGCACTTGGTTTCCATGGTAGCTGGAAATGGCTTGGGCGCTGAACTTGTCTCTGGATGTGGACTTCTTAGCGCCTTGAGTCAGGATCCACATGGTTGTTTGGCGTGGGTGTTCAACATGCCTGGTTGTATAATCTTGGGCTCAATGGGCATTGGACAAGATGGGACCCAAGTGGGTTTCCGGGACATCTGGTAGGAAAGCTGATGGTATGTGAAGTTCCTGAGGCTGGTGGAGTCGTTTTGGCACTGGAAGACCTGTCCTGCTCCTTCAGCACGTTGCCATTCACCAACACACTGAGATCCCTAGGTGTCACATCCACTTTCAGACATATGTGCTGCCAGAGCACTTGGTTTCCATGGTAGCTGGAAATGGCTTGGGCGCTGAACTTGTCTCTGGATGTGGACTTCTTAGCGCCTTGAGTCAGGATCTACATGGTTGTTTTGTGTGCGTGTTCATCATGCCTGATTTTATCATCCTCTGCTCAATGGGCATTAGAAGAGATGGGACAGAAGTCGGTATCCGGGACTTCTGCTAGGAAACCTGATGGTATGTGAATTTCCTGAGGCAGGTGGAGTTGTTTTGGCACTGGAAGAGCTGTGCTGCTCCTTCGGCAAGTTGCCATTCACCAACACACTGAGATCCCTAGGTGTCACATCCACTTTCAGACATATGTGCTGCCAGAGCACTTGGTTTCCATGGTAGCTGGAAATGGCTTGGGCGCTGAACTTGTCTCTGGATGTGGAGATCTCAGCGCCTTGAGTCAGGATCCACATGGTTGTTCTGTGTGAGTGTTCAACATGGCAAATTTCATCATTTCGGGCTCAATGGGCATTGGACAAGATGGGACAGAACTCGGTGTCCGGGACATCTGCTAGGAAAGCTGATGGTATGTCAAGTTCCTGAGGCAGGTGGAGTCATTTTGGAACTGGAAGAGCTGTGCTGCTCCTTCGGCAAGTTGCCATTCACCAACACACTGAGATCCCTGTTTCTCACATCCACTTTCAGACATATGTGCTGCCAGAGCACTTGGTTTCCATGGTATCTGGAAATGGCTTGGGCGCTGAACTTGTCTCTGGAGGTGGACTTCTTAGCGCCTTGAGTCAGGTTCTATATGGTTATTTTGTGTGGGGTGGGTGTTCAACATGCCTGGTTGTATCATCATCCTGGGCTCAATGGGCATTGGACAAGATGGGACTCAACTCGGTTTCCGGGACATCTGCTAGGAAAGCTGATGGTATGTGAAGTTCCTGAGGCAGGTGGAGTCGTTTTGGCACTGGAAGAGCTGTGCTGCTCCTTCGGCAAGTTGCCATTCACCAACACACTGAGATCCCTAGGTGTCACATCCTCTTTCAGACTTATGTGCTGCCAGAGCACTTGGTTTCCATGGTAGCTGGAAATGGCTTGGGCGCTGAACTTGTCTCTGGATGTGGACTTCTTAGCGCCTTGAGTGCGGATCCAGATGGTTGTTTTGTGTGGGTGTTCAACATGCCTGGTTGTTTCATCATCCTGGGCTCAATGGGCATTGGACAAGATGGGACCCAAGTGGGTTTCCGGGACATCTGGTAGGAAAGCTGATGGTATGTGAAGTTCCTGAGGCAGGTGGAGTCGTTTGGTACTGGAAGAGCTGTGCTGCTCCTTCGGCAATTTGCCATTCACCAACACACTGAGATCCCTAGGTGTCACATCCACTTTCAGACATATGTGCTGCCAGAGCACTTGGTTTCCACGGGAGCTGGAAATGGCTTGGGCGCTGAACTTGTCTCTGGATGTGGAGATCTCAGCGCCATGAGTCAGGATCCACATGGTTGTTTTGTGTGGGTGTTCAACATGGCTAATTTCATCATCCTGGGCTCAATGGGCATTGGACAAGATGGGACCCAAGTCGGTTTCCGGGACATCTGCTAGGAAAGCTGATGGTATGTGAAGTTCCTGAGGCAGGTGGAGTCGTTTTGGCACTTGAAGATCTGTGCTTACCCTTCGGCAAGTTGCCGTTCAGCAACACACTGAGATCCCTGGGTGTCACATCCTCTTTCAGACATATGTGCTGCCAGAGCACTTGGTTTCCATGGTAGCTGGAAATGGCTTGGGCGCTGAACTTGTCTCTGGATGTGGACTTCTTAGCGCCTTGAGTCAGGATCTACATGGTTGTTTTGTGTGGGGTGGTGTTCAACATGCCTGTTGTATCATCATCCTGGGCTCAATGGGCATTGGACAAGATGGGACTCAACTCGGTTTCCGGGACATCTGCTAGGAAAGCTGATGGTATGTGAAGTTCCTGAGGCAGGTGGAGTCGTTTTGGCACTGGAAGAGCTGTGCTGCTCCTTCGGCAAGTTGCCATTCACCAACACACTGAGATCCCTAGCTGTCACATCCTCTTTCAGACATATGTGCTGCCAGAGCACTTGGTTTCCATGGTAGCTGGAAATGGCTTGGGCGCTGAACTTGTCTCTGGATGTGGACTTCTTAGCGCCTTGAGTGAGGATCCACATGGTTGTTTTCTGTGCGTGTTCAACATGCCTGGTTTCATCTCCTGGGCTCAATGGGCATTGGACAAGATGGGACCCAAGTCGGTTTCCGGGACATCTGCTAGGAAAGCTGATGGTATGTGAAGTTCCTGAGGCAGGTGGAGTCGTTTTGGCACTGGAAGGCCTGTGCTGCTCCTTCGGCAAGTTGCCATTCACCAACACACTGAGATCCCTAGGTGTCACATCCACTTTGAGACATATGTGCTGCCAGAGCACTTGGTTTCCATGGGAGCTGGAAATGGCTTGGGCGCTGAACTTGTCTCTGGATGTGGACTTCTTAGCGCCTTGAGTCAGGATCTACATGGTTGTTTTGTGTGCGGGTGTTCAACTTGGCTGATTTCATCATCCTGAGCTCAATGGGCATTGGACAAGACGGTACCCAAGTGGGTTTCCGGGACATCTGGTAGGAAAGCTGATGGTATGTGAAGTTCCTGAGGCAGGTGGAATCGTTTTGGCACTGGAAGAGCTGTGCTGCTCCTTCGTCAAGTTGCCATTCACCAACACACTGAGATCCCTACGTGTCACATCCACTTTCAGACATATGTGCTGTCCGAGCACTTGGTTTCCATGGTAGCTGGAAATGGCTTGGGCGCTGAACTTGTCTCTGGATGTGGATTTCTTCGTCCCTTGAGTCAGGATCTGCATGGTTGTTTTGTGTGCGTGTTCAACATGCCTGATTTCATCATCCTGGGCTCAATGGGCATTGGACGAGATGGTACCCAAGTGGGTTTCCGGGACTTCTGCTAGGAAAGCTGATGGTATGTGAAGTTCCTGAGGCAGGTGGAGTCGTTTTGGGACTGGAAGAGCTGTGCTGCTCCTTCGGCAATTTGCCATTCACCAACACACTGAGATCCCTATGTGTCACATCCACTTTCAGACATATGTGCTGCCAGAGCACTTGGTTTCCACGGTAGCTGGAAATGGCTTGGGCGCTGAACTTGTCTCTGGATGTGGAGACTCAGCGCCTTGAGTCAGGATCCACATGGTTGTTTTGTGTGGGTGTTCAACATGGCTAATTTCATCATCCTGGGCTCAATGGGCATTGGACAAGATGGGACCCAAGTGGGTTTCCGGGACATCTGCTAGGAAAGCTGATGGTATGTGAAGTTCCTGAGGCAGGTGGAGTCGTTTTTGCACTTGAAGATCTGTGCTGCTCCTTCGGCAAGTTGCCGTTCACCAACACACTGAGATCCCTGGGTGTCACATCCTCTTTCAGACATATGTGCTGCCAGAGCACTTGGTTTCCATGGTAGCTGGAAATGGCTTGGGCGCTGAACTTGTCTCTGGATGTGGACTTCTTAGCGCCTTGTGTGAGGATCCACATGGTTGTTTTGTGTGCGTGTTCAACATGCCTGGTTGTATAATCTTGGGCTCAATGGGCATTGGACAAGATGGGACCCAAGTGGGTTTCCGGGACATCTGCTAGGAAAGCTGATGGTATGTGAAGTTCCTGAGGCAGGTGGAGTCGTTTTGGGATTGGAAGAGCTGTGCTGCTCCTTCGGCAAGTTGCCATTCACCAACACACTGAGATCCCTAGGTGTCACATCCTCTTTCAGACATATGTGCTGCCAGAGCAATTGGTTTCCATGGTAGCTGGAAATGTCTTGGGCGCTGAACTTGTCTCTGGATGTGGAGATCTCAGCGCCTTGAGTGAGGATCCACATGGTTGTTTTGTGTGAGTGTTCAACATGGCAAATTTCATCATTCTGGGCTCAATGGGCATTGGACAAGATGGGACTCAACTCGGTTTCCGGGACATCTGCTAGGAAAGCTGATGGTATGTGAAGTTCCTGAGGCAGGTGGAGTCGATTTGGTACTGGAAGAGCTGTGCTGCTCCTTCGGCTATTTGCCATTCACCAACACACTGAGATCCCTAGGTGTCACATCCACTTTCAGACATATGTGCTGCCAGAGCACTTGGTTTCCATGGTAGCTGGAAATGGCTTGGGAGCTGAACTTGTCTCTGGATGTGGACTTCTTAGCGCCTTGAGTCAGGATCCACATGGTTGTTTGGCGTGGGTGTTCAACATGCCTGGTTGTATAATCTTGGGCTCAATGGGCATTGGACAAGATGGGACCCAAGTGGGTTTTCGGGACATCTGGTAGGAAAGCTGATGGTATGTGAAGTTCCTGAGGCTGGTGGAGTCGTTTTGGCACTGGAAGACCTGTCCTGCTCCTTCGGCAAGTTGCCATTCACCAACACACTGAGATCCCTAGGTGTCACATCCACTTTCAGACATATGTGCTGCCAGAGCACTTGGTTTCCATGGGAGCTGGAAATGGCTTGGGCGCTGAACTTGTCTCTGGATGTGGACTTCTTAGTCCCTTGAGTCAGGATCTACATGGTTGTTTTGTGTGCGTGTTCATCATGGCAAATTTCATCATCCTCTGCTCAATGGGCATTAGAAGAGATGGGACAGAAGTCGGTATCCGGGACTTCTGCTAGGAAACCTGATGGTATGTGAATTTCCTGAGGCAGGTGGAGTCGTTTTGGCACTGGAAGAGCTGTGCTGCTCCTTCGGCATGTTGCCATTCACCAACACACTGAGATCCCTACGTGTCACATCCACTTTCAGACATATGTGCTGCCAGAGCACTTGGTTTCCATGGTAGCTGGAAATGTCTGGGGCGCTGAACTTGTCTCTGGATGTGGAGATCTCAGCGCCTTAAGTGAGGATCCACATGGTTGTTTTGTGTGAGTGTTCAACATGGCAAATTTCATCATTTTGGGCTCAATGGGCATTGGAGGAGATGGTACCCAACTCGGTTTCCGGGACATCTGCTAGGAAAGCTGATGGTATGTGAAGTTCCTGAGGCAGGTGGAGTTGTTTTGGCACTGGAAGACTTGTCCTGCTCCTTCGGCAAGGTGCCATTCACCAACACACTGAGAACCCTAGGTGTCACATCCACTTTCAGACATATGTGCTGCCAGAGCAATTGGTTTCCATGGTAGCTGGAAATGGCTTGGGCGCTGAACTTGTCTCTGGATGTGGAGTTCTCAGCGCCTTGAGTGAGGATCCACATGGTTGTTTTGTGTGGGGTGGGTGTTCAACATGCCTGGTTTCATCATCCTGGGCTCAATGGGCATTGGACAAGACGGGACAGAACTCAATTTCCGGGACATCTGGTAGGAAAGCTGATGGTATGTGAAGTTCCTGAGGCAGGTGGAGACGTTTTGGCACTGGAAGATCTGTGCTGCTCCTTCGGCAAGTTGCCATTCACCAACACACTGAGATCCCTAGGTGTCACATCCACTTTCAGACATATGTGCTGCCAGAGCACTTGGTTTCCATGGTAGCTGGAAATGGCTTGGGCGCTGAACTTGTCTCTGGATGAGGACTTCTTTGTCCCTTGAGTCAGGATCCACATGGTTGTTTTGTGTGGATGTTCATCATGCCTGATTTCCTCATCCTGGGCTCAATTGGCATTGGACAAGACGGGACAGAACTCAATTTCCGGGACATCTGGTAGGAAAGCTGATGGTATGTGAAGTTCCTGAGGCAGGTGGAGTCGTTTTGCACGGGAAGACCTGTGCTGCTCCTTCATCAAGTTGCCATTCACCAACACACTGAGATCTCTGGGTGTCACATCCTCTTTCAGACATATGTGCTGCCAGAGCACTTGGTTTCCATGGTAGCTGGAAATGGCTTGGGCGCTGAACTTGTCTCTGGATGTGGACTTCTTAGCGCCTTGAGTCAGGATCCACATGGTTGTTTTGTGTGGGTTTTCAACATGCCTGATTTCATCATCCTGGGCTCAATGAGCATTGGACAAGATGGGACAGAACTCGGTTTCCGGGACATCTGGTAGGAAAGCTGATGGTATGTGAAGTTCCTGAGGGAGGTGGCGTCGATTTGGCACTGGAAGACATGTGCTGCTCCTTCGGCAAGTTGCCATTCACCAACACACTGAGATCCCTAGGTGTCACATCCACTTTCAGACATATGTGCTGTCCGAGCACTTGGTTTCCATGGCAGCTGGAAATGGCTTGGGCGCTGAACTTGTCTCTGGATGTGGATTTCTTCGTCCCTTGAGTCAGGATCTGCATGGTTGTTTTGTGTGCGTGTTCATCATGCCTGATTTCATCATCCTGGGCTCAATGGGCATTGGACGAGATGGTTACCCAAGTGGGTTTCCGGGACTTCTGCTAGGAAAGCTGATGGTATGTGAAGTTCCTGAGGCAGGTGGAGTCGTTTTGGCACTGGAAGAGCTGTGCTGCTCCTTCGGCAATTTGCCATTCACCAACACACTGAGATCCCTATGTGTCACATCCACTTTCAGACATATGTGCTGCCAGAGCACTTGGTTTCCACAGTAGCTGGAAATGGCTTGGGCGCTGAACTTGTCTCTGGATGTGGAGATCTCAGCGCCTTGAGTGAGTATCCACAGGTTGTTTTGTGTGGGTGTTCAACATGGCAAATTTCATCATTCTGGGCTCAATGGGCATTGGACAAGACGGGACAGAACTCAATTTCCGGGACATCTGGTAGGAAAGCTGATGGTATGTGAAGTTCCTGAGGCAGGTGGAGACGTTTTGGCACTGGAAGATCTGTGCTGCTCCTTCGGCAAGTTGCCATTCACCAACACACTGAGATCCCTAGGTGTCACATCCACTTTCAGACATATGTGCTGCCAGAGCACTTGGTTTCCATGGTAGCTGGAAATGGCTTGGGCGCTGAACTTGTCTCTGGATTTGGAGTTCTCAGCGCCTTGAGTCAGGATCCACATGGTTGTTTTGTGTGGGTGTTCAACAAGGCTAATTTCATCATCCTGGACTCAATGGGCATTGGACGAGTCGGGACCCAAGTACGTTTCCGGGACATCTGGTAGGAAGCTGATGGTATGTGAAGTACCTGAGGCAGGTGGAGTCGTTTTGCACGGGAAGACCTGTCCTGCTCCTTCATCAAGTTGCCATTCACCAACACACTGAGATCCCTAGGTGTCACATCCTCTTTCAGACATATGTGCTGCCAGAGCACTTGGTTTCTATGGTAGCTGGAAATGGCTTGGGCGCTGAACTTGTCTCTGGAGGTGGACTTCTTAGTGCCATGAGTCAGGATCCACATGGTTGTTTTGTGTGACGGGTGTTGAACTTGTCAAATTTCATCATCCTGAGCTCAGTGGGCATTGGACAAGATGGGACCCAAGTGGGTTTCCGGGACATCTGGTAGGAAAGCTGATGGTATGTGAAGTTCCTGAGGCAGGTGGAATCGTTTTGGGACTGGAAGAGCTGTGCTGCTCCTTCGTCAAGTTGCCATTCACCAACACACTGAGATCCCTAGGTGTCACATCCACTTTCAGACATATGTGCTGCTAGAGCACTTGGTTTCCATGGTAGCTGGAAATGGCTTGGGCGCTGAACTTGTCTCTGGATGTGGATTTCTTCGTCCCTTGAGTCAGGATCTGTATGGTTGTTTTGTGTGCGTGTTCATCATGCCTAATTTCATCATCGTGGACTCCATGGGCATTGGACGAGATGGCACCCAACTCGGTTTCCGGGACATCTGCTAGGAAAGCTGATGGTATGTGAAGTTCCTGAGGCTGGTGGAGTCGTTTTGCACGGGAAGACCTGTTCTGCTCCTTCGGCAAGTTGCCATTCACCAACACACTGAGATCCCTATGTGTCACATCCACTTTCAGACATATGTACTGCCAGAGCACTTGGTTTCCATGGTAGCTGGAAATGGCTTGGGCGCTGAACTTGTCTCTGGATGTGGACTTCTTAGCGCCTTGAGTGAGGATCCACATGGTTGTTTTGTGTGGGGTGGGTGTTCAACATGCCTGGTTTCATCCTGGGCTCAATGGGCGTTGGATTAGATGGGACCCAAGTGGGTTTCCGGGACTTCTGCTAGGAAAGCTGATGGTATGTGAAGTTCCTGAGGCAGGTGGAGTCATTTTGGCACTGGAAGACCTATGCTGCTCCTTCGGCAAGTTGCCATTCACCAACACACTGAGATCCCTAGGTGTCACATCCACTTTCAGACATATGTGCTGCCAGAGCACTTGGTTTCCATGGTAGCTGGAAATGGCTTGGGCGCTGAACTTGTCTCTGGATGAGGACTTCTTAATCCCTTGAGTCAAGATCTGCATCGTTGTTTTGTGTGCGTGTTCATCATAACTGATTTCATCATCCTGGGCTCAATGGGCATTGGACGAGATGGGACCCAAGTGGGTTTCCGGGACATCTGGTAGGAAAGCTGATGGTATGTGAAGTTCCTGAGGCAGGTGGAGTCGTTTTGGCACTGGAAGAGCTGTGCTGCTCCTTCGGCTCGTTGCCGTTCAAGAACACACTGAGATCCCTAGGTGTCATATCCAATCTCAGACATATGTGCTGCCAGAGCACTTGGTTTCCACGGTAGCTGGAAATGGCTTGGGCGCTGAACTTGTCTCTGGATGTGGACTTCTTAGCGCCTTGAGGCAGGATCTACATGGTTGTTTTGTGTGGGTGTTCATCATGCCTGATTTCATCATCCTGGGCTCAATGGGCATTGGAAGAGATGGGACCCAAGTCGGTTTCCGGGACATCTGGTAGGAAAGCTGATGGCATGTGAAGTTCCTGAGGCAGGTGGAGTATTTTTGGCGCTGGAAGAGCTGTGCTGCTCCTTCGGCACGGTGCCATTCACCAACACACTGAGATCCCTAGGTGTCACATCCACTTTCAGACATATGTGCTGCCAGAGCACTTGGTTTCCATGGTAGCTGGAAATGGCTTGGGCGCTGAACTTGTCTCTGGATGTGGAGTTCTCAGCGCCTTGAGTCAGGATTCACATGGTTGTTTTGTGTGGGTGTTCAACATGCCTGATTTCATCATCCTGGGCTCAATGGGCATTGGACAAGATGGGACCCAAGTGGGTTTCCGGGACATCTGCTAGGAAAGCTGATGGTATGTGAAGTTCCTGAGGCAGGTGGAGTCGTTTTGGCACTGGAAGACCTGTGCTGCTCCTTCATCAAGTTGCCATTCACCAACACACTGAGATCCCTACGTGTCACATCCACTTTCAGACATATGCGCTGCCAGAGCACTTGGTTTCCATGGTAGCTGGAAATGGCTTGGGCGCTGAACTTGTCTCTGGATGAGGACTTCTTTGTCCCTTGAGTCAGGATCCACATGGTTGTTTTGTGTGGATGTTCATCATGCCTGATTTCATCATCCTGGGCTCAATTGGCATTGGACAAGACGGGACAGAACTCAATTTCCGGGACATCTGGTAGGAAAGCTGATGGTATGTGAAGTTCCTGAGGCAGGTGGAGTCGTTTTGCACGGGAAGACCTGTGCTGCTCCTTCGGCAAGTTGCCATTCACCAACACACTGAGATCCTAGGTGTCACATCCTCTTTCAGACATATTTGCTGCCAAAGCACTTGGTTTCCATGTTAGCTGGAAATGGCTTGGGCGCTGAACTTGTCTCTGGATGTGGACTTCTTAGCGCCTTGAGTCAGGATCCACATGGTTGTTTTATGTGGGTTTTCAACATGCCTGATTTCATCATCCTGGGCTCAATGAGCATTGGACAAGATGGGACAGAACTCGGTTTCCGGGACATCTGGTAGGAAAGCTGATGGTATGTGAAGTTCCTGAGGCAGGTGGCGTCGATTTGGCACTGGAAGACATGTGCTGCTCCTTCGGCAAGTTGCCATTCACTAACACACTGAGATCCCTAGGTGTCACATCCACTTTCAGACATATGTGCTGCCAGAGCACTTGGTTTCCATGGTAGCTGGAAATGGCTTGGGCGCTGAACTTGTCTCTGGATGAGGACTTCTTAGTCCCTTGAGTCAGGATCTGCATGGTTGTTTTGTGTGCGTGTTCATCATGCCTGATTTCATCATCCTGGGCTCAATGGGCATTGGACGAGATGGGACCCAACTCGGTTTCCGGGACATCTGGTAGGAAAGCTGATGGTATGTGAAGTTCCTGAGGCAGGTGGATTCGTTTTGGGACTGGAAGAGCTGTGCTGCTCCTTCGGCAAGTTGCCATTCACCAACACACTGAGATCCCTATGTGTCACATCCACTTTCAGACATATGTGCTGCCAGAGCACTTGGTTTCCATGGTAGCTGGAAATGGCTTGGGCGCTGAACTTGTCTCTGGATGTGGACTTCTTAGCGCCTTGAGGAAGGATCTACATGGTTGTTTTGTGTGGGTGTTCAGCTGCATGATTTCATCATCCTGGGCTCAATGGGAATTGGACGAGTTGGGACCCAAGTGTGTTTTCGGGACATCTGGTAGGAAAGCTGATGGTATGTGAAGTTCCTGAGGCAGGTGGAGTCGTTTTGCACGGGAAGACCTGTCCTGCTCCTTCGGCAAGTTGCCATTCACCAACACACTGAGATCCCTAGGTGTCACATCCACTTTCAGACATATGTGCTGCCAGAGCACTTGGTTTCCATGGGAGCTGGAAATGGCTTGGGCGCTGAACTTGTCTCTGGAGGTGGACTTCTTAGTGCCATGAGTCAGGATCCACAAGGTTGTTTTGTGTGACGGGTATTCAACTTGGCAAATTTCATCAACCTGGGCTCAATGGGCATTGGACAAGATGGGACTCAACTCGGTTTCCGGGACATCTGCTAGGAAAGCTGATGGTATGTGAAGTTCCTGAGGCAGGTGGAGTCGTTTTGCACGGGAAGACCTGTGCTGCTCCTTCGGCAAGTTGCCATTCACCAACACACTGAGATCCCTAGGTGTCACATCCACTTTCAGACATATGTACTGCCAGAGCACTTGGTTTCCATGGGAGCTGGAAATGGCTTGGGCGCTGAACTTGTCTCTGGATGTGGACTTCTTAGTCCCTTGAGTCAGGATCTGCACGGTTGTTTTGTGTGCGTGTTCATCATGCCTAATTTCATCATCGTGGACTTAATGGGCATTGGACGAGATGGCACCCAACTCGGTTTCCGGGACATCTGCTAGGAAAGCTGATGTTATGTGAAGTTCCTGAGGCAGGTGGAGTCGTTTTGGCACTGGAAGAGCTGTGCTGCTCCTTCGGCAAGTTGCCATTCACCAACACACTGAGATCCCTAGGTGTCACATCCACTTTCAGACATATGTGCTGTCCGAGCACTTGGTTTCCATGGTAGCTGGAAATGGCTTGGGCGCTGAACTTGTCTCTGGATGTGGATTTCTTCGTCCCTTGAGTCAGGATCTGCATGGTTGTTTTGTGTGCGTGTTCATCATGCCTAATTTCATCATCGTGGGCTCCATGGGCATTGGACGAGATGGCACCCAACTCGGTTTCCGGGACATCTGCTAGGAAAGCTGATGGTATGTGAAGTTCCTGAGGCAGGTGGAGTCGTTTTGGCACTGGAAGAGCTGTGCTGCTCCTTCGGCAAGTTGCCGTTCACCAACACACTGAGATCCCTGGGTGTCACATCCAATTTCAGACATATGTGCTGCCAGAGTACTTGGTTTCCACGGTAGCTGGAAATGGCTTGGGCGCTGAACTTGTCTCTGGATGTGGAATTCTTAGCGCCTTGAGTCAGGATTCACATGGTTGTTTTGTGTGGGGTGGGTGTTCAACATGCCTGGTTTCATCATCCTGGGCTCAATGGGCATTGGACAAGATGGGACCCAAGTGGGTTTCCGGGACATCTGGTAGGAAAGCTGATGGTATGTGAAGTTCCTGAGGCAGGTGGAGTCGTTTTGGCACGGGAAGACCTGTGCTGCTCCTTCGGCAAGTTGCCATTCAGCAACACACTGAGATCCTAGGTGTCACATCCTCTTTCAGACATATTTGCTGCCAAAGCACTTGGTTTCCATGTTAGCTGGAAATGGCTTGGGCGCTGAACTTGTCTCTGGATGTGGACTTCTTAGCGCCTTGAGTCAGGATCCACATGGTTGTTTTATGTGGGTTTTCAACATGCCTGATTTCATCATCCTGGGCTCAATGAGCATTGGACAAGATGGGACAGAACTCGGTTTCCGGGACATCTGGTAGGAAAGCTGATGGTATGTGAAGTTCCTGAGGCAGGTGGCGTCGATTTGGCACTGGAAGACATGTGCTGCTCCTTCGGCAAGTTGCCATTCACTAACACACTGAGATCCCTAGGTGTCACATCCACTTTCAGACATATGTGCTGCCAGAGCACTTGGTTTCCATGGTAGCTGGAAATGGCTTGGGCGCTGAACTTGTCTCTGGATGAGGACTTCTTAGTCCCTTGAGTCAGGATCTGCATGGTTGTTTTGTGTGCGTGTTCATCATGCCTGATTTCATCATCCTGGGCTCAATGGGCATTGGACGAGATGGGACCCAACTCGGTTTCCGGGACATCTGGTAGGAAAGCTGATGGTATGTGAAGTTCCTGAGGCAGGTGGATTCGTTTTGGGACTGGAAGAGCTGTGCTGCTCCTTCGGCAAGTTGCCATTCACCAACACACTGAGATCCCTATGTGTCACATCCACTTTCAGACATATGTGCTGCCAGAGCACTTGGTTTCCATGGTAGCTGGAAATGGCTTGGGCGCTGAACTTGTCTCTGGATGTGGACTTCTTAGCGCCTTGAGGAAGGATCTACATGGTTGTTTTGTGTGGGTGTTCAGCTGCATGATTTCATCATCCTGGGCTCAATGGGAATTGGACGAGTTGGGACCCAAGTGTGTTTTCGGGACATCTGGTAGGAAAGCTGATGGTATGTGAAGTTCCTGAGGCAGGTGGAGTCGTTTTGCACGGGAAGACCTGTCCTGCTCCTTCGTCAAGTTGCCATTCACCAACACACTGAGATCCCTAGGTGTCACATCCACTTTCAGACATATGTGCTGCCAGAGCACTTGGTTTCCATGGGAGCTGGAAATGGCTTGGGCGCTGAACTTGTCTCTGGAGGTGGACTTCTTAGTGCCATGAGTCAGGATCCACAAGGTTGTTTTGTGTGACGGGTATTCAACTTGGCAAATTTCATCAACCTGGGCTCAATGGGCATTGGACAAGATGGGACTCAACTCGGTTTCCGGGACATCTGCTAGGAAAGCTGATGGTATGTGAAGTTCCTGAGGCAGGTGGAGTCGTTTTGGTACTGGAAGAGCTGTGCTGCTCCTTCGGCAAGTTGCCATTCACCAACACACTGAGATCCCTAGGTGTCACATCCACTTTCAGACATATGTACTGCCAGAGCACTTGGTTTCCATGGTAGCTGGAAATGGCTTGGGCGCTGAACTTGTCTCTGGATGTGGACTTCTTAGTCCCTTGAGTCAGGATCTGCACGGTTGTTTTGTGTGCGTGTTCATCATGCCTAATTTCATCATCGTGGACTTAATGGGCATTGGACGAGATGGCACCCAACTCGGTTTCCGGGACATCTGCTAGGAAAGCTGATGTTATGTGAAGTTCCTGAGGCAGGTGGAGTCGTTTTGGCACTGGAAGACCTGTCCTGCTCCTTCGGCAAGTTGCCATTCACCAACACACTGAGATCCCTTGGTGTCACATCCACTTTCAGACATATGTGCTGTCCGAGCACTTGGTTTCCATGGTAGCTGGAAATGGCTTGGGCGCTGAACTTGTCTCTGGATGTGGATTTCTTCGTCCCTTGAGTCAGGATCTGCATGGTTGTTTTGTGTGCGTGTTCATCATGCCTAATTTCATCATCGTGGGCTCCATGGGCATTGGACGAGATGGCACCCAACTCGGTTTCCGGGACATCTGCTAGGAAAGCTGATGGTATGTGAAGTTCCTGAGGCAGGTGGAGTCGTTTTGGCACTGGAAGAGCTGTGCTGCTCCTTCGGCAAGTTGCCGTTCACCAACACACTGAGATCCCTGGGTGTCACATCCAATTTCAGACATATGTGCTGCCAGAGTACTTGGTTTCCACGGTAGCTGGAAATGGCTTGGGCGCTGAACTTGTCTCTGGATGTGGAATTCTTAGCGCCTTGAGTCAGGATTCACATGGTTGTTTTGTGTGGGGTGGGTGTTCAACATGCCTGGTTTCATCATCCTGGGCTCAATGGGCATTGGACAAGATGGGACCCAAGTGGGTTTCCGGGACATCTGGTAGGAAAGCTGATGGTATGTGAAGTTCCTGAGGCAGGTGGAGTCATTTTGGCACTGGAAGAGCTGTGCTGCTCCTTCGACAAGTTGCCATTCACCAACACACTGAGATCCCTAGGTGTCACATCCACTTTCAGACATATGTTCTGCCAGAGCACTTGGTTTCCATGGTAGCTGGAAATGGCTTGGGCACTGAACTTGTCTCTGGATGTGGACTTCTTAGTGCCTTGACTCAGGATCCACATGGTTGTTTTGTGTGCGTGTTCAACATGCGTAATTTCATCATCCTGGGCTCAATGGGCATTGGAGAAGATGGGACCCAAGTCGGGTTTCCGGGACATCTGGTAGGAAAGCTGATGGTATGTGAAGTTCCTGAGGCAGGTGGAGTCGTTTTGGCACTGGAACAGCTGTTCTGCTCCTTCGGCTCGTTGCCGTTCACCAACACACTGAGATCCCTATGTGTCATATCCAATCTCAGACATATGTGCTGCCAGAGCACTTGGTTTCCATGGTAGCTGGAAATGGCTTGGGCGCTGAACTTGTCTCTGGATGTGGACTTCTTAGCGACTTGAGGCAGGATCTACATGGTTGTTTTGTGTGGGTGTTCAGCATGCATGATTTCATCATCCTGGGCTCAATGGGCATTGGAAGAGCTGGGACCCAAGTCGGTTTCCGGGACATCTGGTAGGAAAGCTGATGGCATGTGAAGTTGCTGAGGCAGGTGGAGTATTTTTGGCGCTGGAAGAGCTGTGCTGCTCCTTCGGCAAGTTGCCATTCACCAACACACTGAGATCCCTAGGTGTCACATCCACTTTCAGACATATGTGCTGCCAGAGCACTTGGTTTCCATGGTAGCTGGAAATGGCTTGGGCGCTGAACTTGTCTCTGGATGTGGAGTTCTCAGCGCCTTGAGTCAGGATTCACATGGTTGTTTTGTGTGCGTGTTCAACATGCTTGATTTCATCATCCTGGGCTCAATGGGCATTATACATGATGGGACCCAAGTGGGTTTCCGGGACATCTGCTAGGAAAGCTGATGGTATGTGAAGTTCCTGAGGCAGGTGGAGTCGTTTTGGCACTGGAAGACCTGTGCTGCTCCTTCGTCAAGTTGCCATTCACCAACACACTGAGATCCCTAGGTGTCACATCCACTTTCAGACATATGTGCTGCCAGAGCACTTGGTTTCCATGGTAGCTGGAAATGGCTTGGGTGCTGAACTTGTCTCTGCATGTGGACTTCTTAGTGACTTGAGTGCGGATCCAGATGGTTGTTTTGTGTGGGTGTTCAACATGCTGGTTATTTCATCATCTTGGGCTCAATGGGCATTGGACAAGATGGGACCCAAGACCTTGTCCATGACATCTGCTAGGAAAGCTGATGGTATGTGAAGTTCCTGAGGCAGGTGGAGTCGTTTTGGCACTGGAAGAGCTGTGCTGCTCCTTCGGCAAGTTGCCATTCACCAACACACTGAGATCTCTGGGTGTCACATCCTCTTTCAGGCATATGTGTTGCCAGAGCACTTGGTTTCCATGGTACCTGGAAATGGCTTGGGCGCTGAACTTGTCTCTGGATGTGGACTTCTTAGCGCCTTGAGTCAGGATCCACATGGTTGTTTTGTGTGGGTGTTCAACATGGCAAATTTCATCATTCTGGGCTCAATGGGCATTGGACAAGATGGGACCCAAGTCGGTTTCCGGGACATCTGGTAGGAAAACTGATGGTATGTGAAGTTCCTGAGGCAGGTGGAGTCGTTTTGGCACTGGAAGAGCTGTGCTGCTCCTTCGGCAAGTTTGCCATTCACCAACACACTGAGAACCCTAGGTGTCACATCCACTTTCAGACATATGGGCTGCCAGAGCACTTGGTTTCCATGGGAGCTGGAAATGGCTTGGGCGCTGAACTTGTCTCTGGATGTGGTGTTCTCAGCGCCTTGAGTGAGGATCCACATGGTTGTTTTGTGTGGGGTGGGTGTTCAACATGCCTGATTTCATCATCCTGGGCTCAATGGGCGTTGGACAAGATGGAACCCAAGTGGGTTTCCGGGACATCTGGTAGGAAAGCTGATGGTATGTGAAGTTCCTGAGGCAGGTGGAGTCATTTTGGCACTGGAAGACCTGTGCTGCTCCTTCGGCAAGTTGCCATTCACCAACACACTGAGATCCCTAGGTGTCACATCCACTTTCAGACATATGTGCTGCCAGAGCACTTGGTTTCCATGGTAGCTGGAAATGGCTTGGGCGCTGAACTTGTCTCTGGATGAGGACTTCTTAGTCCCTTGAGTCAGGATCTGCATGGTTGTTTTGTGTGCGTGTTCATCATGCCTGATTTCATCATCCTGGGCTCAATGGGCATTGGACAAGATGGGACAGAACTCGGTTTCCGGGACATCTGGTAGGAAAGCTGATGGTATGTGAAGTTCCTGAGGCAGGTGGAGTCGTTTTGGGACTGGAAGAGCTGTTCTGCTCCTTCGGCAAGTTGCCATTCACCAACACACTGAGATCCCTATGTGTCACATCCACTTTCAGACATATGTGCTGCCAGAGCACTTGGTTTCCATGGTAGCTGGAAATGGCTTGGGCGCTGAACTTGTCTCTGGATGTGGACTTCTTAGCGCCTTGAGTCAGGATCTACATGGTTGTTTTGTGTGGGTGTTAAGCATGCATGATTTCATCATCCTGGGCTCAATGGGCATTGGACGAGTTGGGACCCAAGTGTGTTTTCGGGACATCTGGTAGGAAAGCTGATGGTATGTGAAGTTCCTGAGGCAGGTGGAGTCGTTTTGCACGGGAAGACCTGTCCTGCTCCTTCGGCAAGTTGCCATTCACCAACACACTGAGATCCCTAGGTGTCACATCCTCTTTCAGACATATGTGCTGCCAGAGCACTTGGTTTCCATGGTAGCTGGAAATGGCTTGGGCGCTGAACTTGTCTCTGGAGGTGGACTTCTTAGTGCCATGAGTCAGGATAAACATGGTTGTTTTGTGTGACGGGTGTTCAACTTGGCAAATTTCATCAACCTGGGCTCAATGGGCATTGGACAAGATGGGACCCAAGTCGGTATCCGGGACATCTGGTAGGAAAGCTGATGGTATGTGAAGTTCCTGAGGCAGGTGGAGTCGTTTTGGTACTGGAAGAGCTGTGCTGCTCCTTCGGCAAGTTGCCATTCACCAACACACTGAGATCCCTAGGTGTCACATCCACTTTCAGACATATGTGCTGCCAGAGCACTTGGTTTCCATGGTAGCTGGAAATGGCTTGGGCGCTGAACTTGTCTCTGGATGTGGACTTCTTAGTCCCTTGAGTCAGGATCTGCACGGTTGTTTTGTGTGCGTGTTCATCATGCCTAATTTCATCATCGTGGACTTAATGGGCATTGGACGAGATGGCACCCAACTCGGTTTCCGGGACATCTGCTAGGAAAGCTGATGGTATGTGAAGTTCCTGAGGCAGGTGGAGTCGTTTTGGCACTGGAAGACCTGTCCTGCTCCTTCGGCTATTTGCCGTTCACCAACCCCCTGAGCACCCTAGGATGTCACACTCCTTACTCTCAGACCATATGTGCATGCATCTCTCAATTAGGACCCACTGTACTCATTCCCATTCATAATTCCTCTAATCCAATACACATTCATATTCCAACACCCTTCCTATCTACCTTCTACCCATTAATAAAATATATTTTTTTTATACACCCATCCATCAAAACATCCACCATTTCCACACTTTCAAATTCCCTCATTCCTCCCCCCATTTAAACCTTTCCCCCTCATCCACTTCCCTCATCATTACATATCCTAACCATCTTCCTTATTCTACTAATATTCCCATTCCTACCATATCTACAACCACCACCCCCCCCCAAAACCCACCCAACCCCCCCCCCCCCCACTCAACTTATACCACCACAAACTCTAAAAATCATATCCCCTCTACACCCAACATACCTATCCAAAATCTCATCACACACTCTCCACTCTCACCAAAAAACAACACCCCCATTAAAATACACTCTCATGCATATCTAAATACCTAACAAAACCCCATATTTAGACTCAACCCATCACATAACCTCATCCATCCAATTCAATCCCACATCCACACTATCTCTGTGTCCTTCCTATCACCCTTATAACCTACCCCACAATACACACCAACCACACAAACCCACCACCCCACATACTAAAAAAACCCCCCAAAAACACACACTACCACCCCAAACCCCCCCCACCCCAACCACCCCCACACCCTATCATCCCCCCCATACCCACATCCTCACCATATTCAAATAACTACCCCATCCATCAATTCTAACCCAAACCACTAATAAACCTACACCCACTCATCCCACTCCTAATTTCCAACCCCCATCCGTCAAACAACCATCCCAAACCAAACTAAAACCACCACCAACCCCCATACATAACACCCCACCCACACAACCACAAAACCCCCCACATCACACCCCCCAACCACACAACCCACCCAAATCCCTACCCCTAACCCACATCCAACACCTCACCAACCAACATCCCAACCCCAAACCCCCCCACCCATAACAACCACCCTACAACTCCACAAAAATCCCCCCACCCACCCCACCACCAAATTCAATACATAACCCCAACCCACACAACCACACCACCCCAACAATCAAAATCCCCATCCCCTTTCAAATTTCACCCCCCCACCCCCTCCACTCCAAATTACACCACCCCCCCCCCACAAACAACAACACTCCCCTTCTCCAAACCATACATACCCCCCCCCATCCCTAACCCCCCCCCCCCCAACACCACCCCTACCAGCCCCCACCCCCCATAACCACCCACTTCCACACACCACCCTCCCCATCCCGCAACTAAACCCACCTACCCACACCTAACTCCCACCCCACACCAGAACCCCCCCCCCCCCCCCCCCACCCTACATTCCACCCCAATTATCCAAAACCCCCCCCCCATTGTCACTCATCCACCACTTACCACACCACCCCAAACTCTCCCCCCCAAATTTCATCCTGCCCCAATATATCAAACCCATTCATAATCTCCATACCCCCTTAACACAATCAATACCCTCCCCCCCCCTCTACTCCCACACATTTAAAACCCCCCCATCCAATCAAACCACCCACCCATACAAGTTCCCCCAACATTTCACATCTGTGTCTTTCACAAACCCACACCCACAGGATCTCTTGTGTCCACTCTTTAACTCATCCATCCCGTACCCCCTTGAATAGAGCGCCCTCCCTAAGACCAATCACACCCCCCCCGAGAGATACAGTGTACCACTCGTGTAACACCCCAGACAGAGTCACATGTGATCAACAGAATACTCAAAGTCTAGTGACTCTAAGTTTTTACGACCCCCCTCCCCTTAAAATTTCCAGTCCTTCGGCTCCTCCCCCCCTTGCCCTGTGACGTGCCTCCCTCCCCAACCTTGCGCCTCACTTGCTACGCATCCATTTCCATCTTAAACACTATTCTCCCCTCTCCCCCACCCTCCCGCTGTACTATCTCATGCTTTTTGTCATCGCATGTCTCTCTCACCCTTCCCACATAATGACCCGCAAATTACATCACCCCAGTCAATGTCCCTATCGTCCCTATCATCCCACATGCCGTCCATATCAGTAACTCTCCCCTGACCGCCCGTACTTGCTTTTGTGTCCCAGTGAGTGAACTGTGTGCTCATACTGACCTCCCTCAAACACTCCACCATCCACTAGTCCCAGCTCCATCAACCAGAAGGCAATCAGTGTGACCTACACAAGACATAACGTCTGAGTCAATCCCCCCCGAGACCTATACTAGTGTGACAGAACCCCTGTGTGTGTAATGTTGAGAATGTATGTTTATCATGTGTATGTGTCCCTGTTGTTGTGTATTGTGAAGTGAACTGTTGCACCTATTTTCATCCGTGTGTTGTCATGTTTGTATGTTGTGTGTGTTCTCCCCTGTTATTGTTGGTAAACCTTTATGTGTTCATCCAAGCAATGTGTCTAGCCCTTATGTGATGTCATTATTTTTCGTCTAAGTTATTTTAGTGTGTCCTGTGTGTCGTGCTGTGAAAAGTTTCCCAGTTCCTTCTTGTGATGTGTGTCACTCTGTGTGTCCGTGAAAATCTGTGTACGTCCCCGTGTCCTATCTCGTCACTTGTATTTGTCAACCTGTGATCTGCTGCCCTGCTGTGTGTGTGTTCGTGTGTCTGTTAGAAACTGCTGTTGTTAGTGTTGTTGTCCCATTCTAAGTTCGTGTCTGGTCTCTGTTTTGTAACATTCGTGTGTGTGTGTGTTCATGTATGTCTTCTCTCAATGTCTATTGTTTCACCTGTCCATTAAGTTAAAATTTTTTTTTTTACGTGATGAAGTGTTTAATTTATCTATATTGTGTCCTCCGTGTGTTTGTCCCTGTGAACGTTGTGTGTAATTTTGTGATCCTGCTGTTGTTCCTAAGTTGTTCCGTGTCTGATTTTGTGTCTCTGCTCCTGTGATGTGTAGTGTGTCTTTTCGCCTGTTCATGTGTCTTGTCTCATGTTCGTGTGTTCATAGTGTCTTAACGTCTGTCCTTGTTTTATTACTATGTGTGTATATGTTCTTTGTTCCTCTGTGTTATTTTCATCCTGTGACTGTGTCTGCTATTTCCCAACTCCCCGTCATCTTTGCCTGCCTGTCTTTTACGCTCACTTAACCCTCGTGTCCACTGTGTGTGTGTTTCTCCTTCTCGTCCAATGTGTAAATCCCTAGTACTGTCATTGTGTGCCATGTTTCATGTGTTTGCATCGTCAGTGTGTATACATTTCGTAGAGGTCATGATGTTTGTGTCTTCATGGTGTTACTGTTTCACCCTCTATGTGTATAAAGTATTGTATTTATAACCTCCAATCTCTTGTCTGAATATGACTAACCATGTTGTGTCTGTCTGTTGTTGTGTCAATGTCCCCCTGCATTGTTCCCCCCTCTGCCAGTTGAAGTGATGTTTGTTCGTCATGCATGGTGGTACGCTTGTCATTGTACTGTTGTGCTTATAATCCGTGTGTGTCCTTTGTTTTTTGTGTGTGTCTAAGTGTAAATTGATTTCCCATGTGTGTGCCTGTTCCATGTGTAGTATCTTGTCTTTGATGTATGTTACTGTATGTCCTGTGTGTGTCCCCATTTCAGTAACTGTATTGTGCTCACGCCAATGACTGTTCTACTTATATCCTGTCCCGTCAGTGTTTGTAATCCCATGTACTCTATTCCCTGTGTCCAGTTTTTGTTTTCTCTCAATTGACATATTCTGTTTATCAACTAGACTTCTTGTGCTTTTTTTGTTTTGTCTGTCCATGTCCCCGTGTGTGTAATTAAAGTGTGTGTGTGTTGTATTTGTTTTGTCGTGCCCTGTCCATTTTCATGTGTGTTGTGTCCTTCTGTCCCTGTGTTGTGTTCTCTCATTCCCACTGTGTTTTTCCCCGTGTGTTATTGTTCTATACTTTGTCTTGTTTACTGTTCGCCAGTCATTTTCCATGTAGTCCTGTGTATGTTTTCTGTCGTCTGTGATTGTTCTGTACTAATGTATGTCCATTCCTTGTGTGTATGTCATACTGCCCTCTCTTTCCTCTTAAGTCTCCTATATCCCCCCCCCATCTTCACCAACTTGTGTTTTCATGACCCCTTACTCCCACTCAGAAACCGTGCCATCTGTATATCATTCCTGTTCCTCCCAATTATAACCCTGTGCACTCATTTCCCATTGAATGTGCTAATTCCAATGTACACTTTTCATATTTGCTGAACAACCCTCTGTGATCTGATTGTGTTTGTGTCTATTAATATGTTGTCCCTAATTATACCCCCCAACGCCATCGCTGTACCCACAAACCCATGTTGTCCCTGCATTTGTTATGCTATGGTTCCTGTTGAATTGTTGTCTCGTCCATTTGTGTGTGTGTCCTCACTCCACCTTCAGAGTCGTCGTGTGTCTCCTTAGTGTGATGAGACACAGAGATGATATGACACTAACCCTTATTCCCCTTATTCTTCTAAAATTCCCACATACTCTCCCATATCATCCCCAACTCCTCCATAATCCCACATATCTAACACAGACATAGTATCAACTCGTCGTCATAACCTCTCTCTCCTAACAATGTTGTGATGCGAATAGTCCCCTCACAGCCTCCAAGCGCATCGCCGAAAGCATCGCTGTATGCTCCATCATGCCTCATCTTATCTAGTCACATTTGACTGTTCTGATTCCATTGTCTTGTTTTGACATTGACATTATTCTCGTATGTTTACTTGGCCACGTACATCGTGCTCTCGCTCACGAGCACGTTAAATGATGAGTCGATTAATAATATGATTGATTCATCATAGCTATATATCCCCCTATACGCATCAAACAGTCACCAGAGTATCTACCCCCCATTTGAATTCTCTTCTTAGCTATTCCGCCTATATTATTACCTGTTTGACAATCTTGTACGTTGCCCTACATGTTCATTGTATTACTCCCCAGGCAATCAGAGTGTGTCCTACTCCGCTGATCTTTCTGAAGCGACCGTTCGACCAAAATTCTAATGCGCTCTCTCGCATCGCGCCACTGATGTACATTGCATCTCCGCGGCCCATCTCCGCATTCAGCATTGAACTCCTGCCAAACAGCACGCCCTCCATCGTGTGTTCGACTCAGATCGCGATAGTCGTGTGCCACTCTGAGACATCCCACGCGCAGCCCCAAAGCGCGCTAAAAGACCTCATTACTCCTCTCGCGCACACATTCTCCACCACATGCTTCAGCAACTGTTGTCTCTGAGCTAGAGGAGACTTCATATGTCGCCTCTCTTTTGTAGTCATTAGTCACACCCATGATTATTAAATAACTCGCGTCCCTCCATTGATCTCCCTCCATTATTCCTCGCATCTCGACCAACCAATCCTCATACAACCCCTGACCCCACACCATGCGTCCAGCCACTTGCCGCGCCAAGCGTCCGCCGGCCCTCCGCCGCTCACACACGACACCTCCATGCAAACTTGGGTACAATCCATTAGTGGAAGATGAGCCCATATAGACTGATGGTATCCGAGCTTGATCAGAGTCTATCTACGTGCTCGTTGATCAGTAGTAGAGTGTTCTTTGTGAAATGGATGGCTATTTGTGTAAGATAACTCAGAAAGGGTGAATGTTTGCTGTGCTGCCGTTCGGCCTCTCGTTCTGAGACACAATCAGCTCGAGCCAGGCCTGCGCTGCAATGCGTAGGTGTCCTCCGATTTTCCACTACCTTGAGTCAGGAGAATATGGAGTGACGATGTCGACGTCAGTGCTCGCCATACCTTTTGCCGTTGGCACATGGTAAGTGTTGTGGATGGCTTGGGCGCTGAAGCTTGTCTCTTGAAGGAGAGTGGATGGCTCTTCGTGCGGCATATAGTGACGTCAGGAAGCTAACAGGGTGGAAGAGGTCATATGTTGGGTGTGAGCACATCTCACGATCGTGCTCGTGGTGTCACTATTGAAGAGGTTCAGGCCAGTGTGTATGTGTGAGCTCTTATTCCTGCTAGGCTCTATCCTTTTGAGGATCCCTTGGAAACACCTGAAGATCGACGCCGTCGCACGTAAGACCACTGATGTGAAGTGTGAGGCGCCTCATCGCTCGACGCTCAGCCGCTAGTATTAGACCCTCGCCAGAGTGCTCACTGCCAGAGCTCTCCGCCGCGTCCTCCCGCCGGCTAGATCCTGCGGCGCTCCAGATACTGCACTCCCCTCCTGTGCGCCACACCCGCGCCGACTCAGAGCTGTGCTGTACCCACTTGCCCGCGACACCATCGCCTGCGCCAACCGCTCACCACCAACACACCACCTGCCCAGATCCACACGTAGAGTGCGTCACCCTCATCCACTTTCAGACATATGTGCTGCCAGAGCACTTGGTTTCCATGGTAGCTGGAAATGGCTTGGGCGCTGAACTTGTCTCTGGATGTGGACTTCTTAGCGCCTTGAGTGAGGATCCACATGGTTGTTTTGTGTGGGTGGTGTCAACATGCCTGATTTCATCATCCTGGGCTCAATGGGCATTGGACAAGATGGGACCCAAGTGGGTTTCCGGGACATCTGGTAGGAAAGCTGATGGTATGTGAAGTTCCTGAGGCAGGTGGAGTCGTTTTGGCACTGGAAGAGCTGTGCTGCTCCTTCGGCAAGTTGCCATTCACCAACACACTGAGATCCCTAGGTGTCACATCCACTTTCAGACATATGTGCTGCCAGAGCACTTGGTTTCCATGGTAGCTGGAAATGGCTTGGGCGCTGAACTTGTCTCTGGATGTGGACTTCTTAGCGCCTTGAGTCAGGATCCACATGGTTGTTTTGTGTGGGGTGGGTGTTCAACATGCCTGATTTCATCATCCTGGGCTCAATGGGCATTGGACAAGATGGGACAGAACTCGGTTTCCGGGACATCTGGTAGGAAAGCTGATGGTATGTGAAGTTCCTGAGGCAGGTGGAGTCGTTTTGGCACTGGAAGAGCTGTGCTGCTCCTTCGGCAAGTTGCCATTCACCAACACACTGAGATCCCTAGGTGTCACATCCACTTTCAGACATATGTGCTGCCAGAGCACTTGGTTTCCATGGTAGCTGGAAATGGCTTGGGCGCTGAACTTGTCTCTGGATGTGGAGTTCTCAGCGCCTTGAGTGAGGATCCACATGGTTGTTTTGTGTGGCTGTTCAACATGCCTGATTTCATCATCCTGGGCTCAATGGGCACTGGACAAGATGGGAACCAAGTGGGTTTCCGGGACATCTGGTAGGAAAGCTGATGGTATGTGAAGTTCCTGAGGCAGGTGGAGTCGTTTTGGCACTGGAAGAGCTGTGCTGCTCCTTCGGCAAGTTGCCATTCACATACACACTGAGATCCCTAGGTGTCACATCCACTTTCAGACATATGTGCTGCCAGAGCACTTGGTTTCCATGGTAGCTGGAAATGGCTTGGGCGCTGAACTTGTCTCTGGATGTGGACTTCTTAGCGCCTTGAGTCAGGATCCACATGGTTGTTTTGTGTGGGGTGGGTGTTCAACATGCCTGGTTTCAGCATCCTGGGCTCAATGGGCATTGGACAAGATGGGACCGAACTCGGCTTCCGGGACATCTGGTAGGAAAGCTGATGGTATGTGAAGTTCCTGAGGCAGGTGGAGTCGTTTTGGCACTGGAAGAGCTGTGCTGCTCCTTCGGCAAGTTGCCATTCACCAACACACTGAGATCCCTAGGTGTCACATCCACTTTCAGACATATGTGCTGCCAGAGCACTTGGTTTCCATGGTAGCTGGAAATGGCTTGGGCGCTGAACTTGTCTCTGGATGTGGACTTCTTAGCGCCTTGAGTCAGGATCTACATGGTTGTTTTGTGTGTGGTGGGTGTTCAACATGCCTGATTTCATCATCCTGGGCTCAATGAGCATTGGACGAGATGGGTACCCAACTCGGTTTCCGGGACATCTGGTAGGAAAGCTGATGGTATGTGAAGTTCCTGAGGCAGGTGGAGTCATTTTGGCACTGGAAGAGCTGTGCTGCTCCTTCGCCAAGTTGCCATTCACCAACATACTGAGATTCCTAGGTGTCACATCCACTTTCAGACATATGTGCTGCCAGAGCACTTGGTTTCCATGGTAGCTGGAAATGGCTTGGGCGCTGAACTTGTCTCTGCATGTGGACTTCTTAGTGCCTTGAGTGCAGATCCAGATGGTTGTTTTGTGTGGGTGTTCAACATGCCTGGTTATTTCATCATCCTGGGCTCAATGGGCATTGGACAAGATGGGATCCAAGACGTTTTCCATGACATCTGCTAGGAAAGCTGATGGTATGTGAAGTTCCTGAGGCAGGTGGAGTCATTTTGGCACTGGAAGAGCAGTGCTGCTCCTTCGACAAGTTGCCATTCACCAACACACTGAGATCTCTGGGTGTCACATCCTCTTTCAGGCATATGTGCTGCTAGAGTACTTGGTTTCCATGGTAGCTGGAAATGGCTTGGGGGCTGAACTTGTCTCTGGATGTGGAGATCTGAGCGATTTGAGTGAGGATTTACATGGTTGTTTTGTGTGGGTGTTCAAGATGGCAAATTTCATCATTTTGGGCTCAATGGGCATTGGACAAGATGGGACAGAACTCGGTTTCCGGGACATCTGCTAGGAAAGCTGATGGTATGTGAAGTTCCTGAGGCAGGTGGAGTCGTTTTGGCACGGGAAGAGCTGTGCTGCTCCTTCGGCAAGTTGCCATTCACCAACACACTGAGATCCCTACGTGTCACATCCACTTTCAGACATATGTGCTGCCAGAGCACTTGGTTTCCATGGTAGCTGGAAATGGCTTGGGCGCTGAACTTGTCTCTGGATGTGGAGTTCTCAGGGTCTTGAGTGAGGATCCACATGGTTGTTTTGTGTGGGTGTTCAACATGCCTAATTTCATCATCCTGGGCTCAATGGGCATTGGACAAGATGGGACAGAACTCAATTTCCGGGATATCTGGTAGGTAAGCTGATGGTATGTGAAGTTCCTGAGGCAGGTGGAGTCGTTTTGGCACTGGAAGACCTGTGCTGCTCCTTCGGCAAGTTGTCGTTCACCAACACACTGAGATCTCTAGGTGTCACATCCACTTTCAGACATATGTGCTGCCAGAGCACTTGGTTTCCATGGTAGCTGGAAATGGCTTGGGCGCTGAACTTGTCTCTGGATGTGGACTTCTTAGCGCCTTGAGTGAGCATCCCCATGGTTGTTTTGTGTGGGGTTGGTGTTCAACATGGCAAATTTCATCATCCTGGGCTCAATGGGCATTGGACAAGTTGGGACCCAAGTCGGTTTCTGGGACATCTGCTAGGAAAGCTGATGGTATGTGAAGTTCCTGACGCAGGTGGAGTCATTTTGGCACTGGAAGACCTGTGCTGCTCCTTTGGCAAGTTGCCATTCACCAACACACTGAGATCCCTAGGTGTCACATCCACTTTCAGACATATGTGCTGCCAGAGCACTTGGTTTCCATGGTAGCTGGAAATGGCTTGGGCGCTGAACTTGTCTCTGGATGTGGACTTCTTAACGCCTTGAGTCAGGATCCACATGGTTGTTTAAGTGGGTGTTCAACATGGCAAATTTCATCATCCTGGGCTCAATGGGCAATGGACAATATGGCACACAACTGGGTTTCCGGGACATCTGTTAGGAAAGCTGATGGTATGTGAAGTTCCTGAGGCAGGTGGAGACGTTTTGGCACTGGAAGAGCTGTGCTGCTCCTTCGGCAAGTTGCCATTCACCAACACACTGAGATCCCTAGGTGTCACATCCACTTTCAGACATATGTGCTGCCAGAGCACTTGGTTTCCATGGTAGCTGGAAATGGCTTGGGCACTGAACTTGTCTCTGGATGTGGACTTCTTAGTGCCTTGAGTCAGTATCTACATGGTTGTTTTGTGTGTGCTGTGTGTTCAACATGCCTGATTTCATCATCCTGGGCTCAATGGGCATTGGATGAGATGGGACCCAAGTGGGTTTCCGGGACATCTGGTAGGAAAGCTGATGTTATGTGAAGTTCCTGAGGCAGGTGGAGTCGTTTTGGCACTGGAAGAGCTGTGCTGCTCCTTCGGCAAGTTGCCATTCACCAACACACTGAGATCCCTAGGTGTCACATCCACTTTCAGACATATGTGCTGCCAGAGCACTTGGTTTCCATGGTAGCTGGAAATGGCTTGGGCGCTGAAATTGTCTCTGGATGTGGAGTTCTCAGCGCCTTGAGTGAGGATCCACATGGTTGTTTTGTGTGGGTGTTCAACATGCCTGATATCATCATCCTGGGCTCAATGGGTAATGGACAAGCCGGGACAGAACTCAATTTCGGGGACATCTGGTAGGAAAGCTGATGGTATGTGAAGTTCCTGAGGCAGGTGGAGACGTTTTGGCACTGGAAGACCTGTCCTGCTCCTTCGGCAAGTTGCCATTCACCAACACACTGAGATCCCAGGTGTCACATCCACTTTCAGACATATGTGCTGCCAGAGCACTTGGTTTCCATGGTAGCTGGAAATGGCTTGGGCGCTGAACTTGTCTCTGGATGTGGACTTCTTAGCGCCTTGAGTCAGGATCTACATGGTTGTTTTATGTGTGGTGGGTGTTCAACATGCCTGATTTCATCATCCTGGGCTCAATGGGCATTGGACATGACGGGACAGAACTAAATTTCGGGACATCTGGTAGGAAAGCTGATGGTATGTGAAGTTCCTGAGGCAGGTGGAGACGTTTTGGCACTGGAAGACATGTGCTGTTCCTTCGGCAAGTTGCCATTCACCAACACACTGAGATCCCTAGGTGTCACATCCACTTTCAGACATATGTGCTGCCAGAGCACTTGGTTTCCATGGTAGCTGGAAATGGCTTGGGCGCTGAACTTGTCTCTGGATGTGGAGTTCTCAGCGCCTTGAGTGAGGATCCACATGGTTGTTTTGTGTGGGTGTTCAACATGCCTGATTTCATCATCCTGGGCTCAATGGTCATTGGACAAGATGGGAACCAAGTGGTTCCGGGACATCTGGTAGGAAAGCTGATGGTATGTGAAGTTCCTGAGGCAGGTGGAGTCGTTTTGGCACTGGAAGACCTGTCCTGCTCCTTCGGCAAGTTGCCATTCACCAACACACTGAGATCCCTAGGTGTCACATCCACTTTCAGACATATGTGCTGCCAGAGCACTTGGTTTCCATGGTAGCTGGAAATGGCTTGGGCGCTGAACTTGTCTCTGGATGTGGACTTCTTAGCGCCTTGAGTGAGTATCCACATGGTTGTTTTGTGTGGGTGTTCAACATGCCTGATTTCATCATCCTGGGCTCAATGGGCATTGGACAAGATGGGACAGAACTCGGTTTCCGGGACATCTGGTAGGAAAGCTGATGGTATGTGAAGTTCCTGAGGCAGGTGGAGTCGTTTTGGCACTGGAAGAGCTGTGCTGCTCCTTCGGCAAGTTGCCATTCACCAACACACTGAGATCCCTAGGTGTCACATCCACTTTCAGACATATGTGCTGCCAGAGCACTTGGTTTCCATGGTAGCTGGAAATGGCTTGGGCGCTGAACTTGTCTCTGGATGTGGACTTCTTAGCGCCTTGAGTCAGGATCCACATGGTTGTTTTGTGTGGGTGTTCAACATGCCTGATTTCATCATCCTGGGCTCAATGGGCATTGGACAAGATGGGACAGAACTCAATTTCCGGGACATCTGGTAGGAAAGCTGATGGTATGTGAAGTTCCTGAGGCAGGTGGAGTCGTTTTGGCACTGGAAGAGCTGTGCTGCTCCTTCGGCAAGTTGCCATTCACCAACACACTGAGATCCCTAGGTGTCACATCCACTTTCAGACATATGTGCTGCCAGAGCACTTGGTTTCCATGGTAGCTGGAAATGGCTTGGGCGCTGAACTTGTCTCTGGATGTGGAGTTCTCAGCGCCTTGAGTGAGGATCCACATGGTTGTTTTGTGTGGGTGTTCAACATGCCTGATTTCATCATCCTGGGCTCAATGGGCATTGGACAAGATGGGACCAAGTGGGTTTCCGGGACATCTGGTAGGAAAGCTGATGGTATGTGAAGTTCCTGAGGCAGGTGGAGTCGTTTTGCACTGGAAGAGCTGTGCTGCTCCTTCGGCAAGTTGCCATTCACCAACACACTGAGATCCCTAGGTGTCACATCCACTTTCAGACATATGTGCTGCCAGAGCACTTGGTTTCCATGGTAGCTGGAAATGGCTTGGGCGCTGAACTTGTCTCTGGATGTGGACTTCTTAACGCCTTGAGTGAGGATCCACATGGTTGTTTAAGTTGGTGTCCAACATGCCTGATTTCATCATCCTGGGCTCAATGGGTATTGGACAATATGGCACACAACTGGGTTTCCGGGACATCTGGTAGGAAAGCTGATGGTATGTGAAGTTCCTGAGGGAGGTGGAGTCGTTTTGGCACTGGAAGAGCTGTGCTGCTCCTTCGGCAAGTTGCCATTCACCAACACACTGAGATCCCTAGGTGTCACATCCACTTTCAGACATATGTGCTGCCAGAGCACTTGGTTTCCATGGTAGCTGGAAATGGCTTGGGCACTGAACTTGTCTCTGGATGTGGACTTCTTAGTGCCTTGAGTCAGTATCTACATGGTTGTTTTGTGTGTGCTGTGTGTGCAACATGCCTGATTTCATCATCCTGGGCGCAATGGGCATTGGATGAGATGGGACCCAAGTGGGTTTCCGGGACATCTGGTAGGAAAGCTGATGGTATGTGAAGTTCCTGAGGGAGGTGGAGTCGTTTTGGCACTGGAAGAGCTGTGCTGCTCCTTCGGCAAGTTGCCATTCACCAACACACTGAGATCCCTAGGTGTCACATCCACTTTCAGACATATGTGCTGCCAGAGCACTTGGTTTCCATGGAGCTGAAAATGGCTTGGGCGCTGAACTTGTCTCTGGATGTGGACTTCTTAGCGCCTTGAGTCAGGATCCACATGGTTGTTTTGTGTGGGGTGGGTGATCAACATGCCTGATATCATCATCCTGGGCTCCAGGGGCAATGGACAAGACGGGACAGAACTCAATTTTCCGGGACATCTGGTAGGAAAGCTGATGGTATGTGAAGTTCCTGAGGCAGGTGGAGACGTTTTGGCACTGGAAGACCTGTGCTGCTCCTTCGGCAAGTTGCCATTCACCAACACACTGAGATCCCTAGGTGTCACATCCACTTTCAGACATATGTGCTGCCAGAGCACTTGGTTTCCATGGTAGCTGGAAATGGCTTGGGCGCTGAACTTGTCTCTGGATGTGGACTTCTTAGCGCCTTGAGTCAGGATCTACATGGTTGTTTTGTGTGGGGTTGGTGTTCAACATGGCAAATTTCATCATCCTGGGCTCAATGGGCATTGGACATGACGGGACAGAACTCAATTTCCGGGACATCTGGTAGGAAAGCTGATTGTATGTGAAGTTCCTGAGGCAGGTGGAGACGTTTTGGCACTGGGAGAGCTGTGCTGCTCCTTCGTCAATTTGCCATTCACCAACACACTGAGATCCCTACGTGTCACATCCACTTTCAGACATATGTGCTGCCAGAGCACTTGGTTTCCATGCTAGCTGGAAATGGCTTGGGCGCTGAACTTGTCTCTGGATGTGGAGTTCTCAGCGCCTTGAGTGAGGATCCAGATGGTTGTTTTGTGTGGGTGTTCAACATGCCTGATTTCATCATCCTGGGCTCAATGGGCACTGGACGAGATGGGAACCAAGTGGGTTTCCGGGACATCTGGTAGGAAAGGTGATGGTATGTGAAGTTCCTGAGGCAGGTGGAGTCGTTTTGGCACTGGAAGAGCTGTGCTGCTCCTTCGGCAAGTTGCCATTCACCAACACACTGAGATCCCTAGGTGTCACATCCTCTTTCAGACATATGTGCTGCCAGAGCACTTGGTTTCCATGGTAGCTGGAAATGGCTTGGGCGCTGAACTTGTCTCTGGATGTGGACTTCTTAGCGCCTTGAGTCAGGATCCACATGGTTGTTTTGTGTGGGTGTTCAACATGGCTAATTTCATCATCCTGGGCTCAATGGGCATTGGACAAGATGGGACCCAAGTGGGTTTCCGGGACATCTGGTAGGAAAGCTGATGGTATGTGAAGTTCCTGAGGCAGGTGGAGTCGTTTTGCACTGGAAGAGCTGTCCTGCTCCTTCGGCAAGCTGCCATTCACCAACACACTGAGATCCCTAGGTGTCACATCCTCTCTCAGGCATATGTGCTGCCAGAGCACTTGGTTTCCATGGTAGCTGGAAATGGCTTGGGCGCAGAACTTGTCTCTGGATGTGGACTTCTTAGCGCCTTGAGTGAGGATCCACATGGTTGTTTTGTGTGGGGTGGGTGTTCAACATGCCTGGTTTCAGCATCCTGGGCTCAATGAGCATTGGACAAGATGGGACCGAACTCGGCTTCCGGGACATCTGGTAGGAAAGCTGATGGTATGTGAAGTTCCTGAGGCAGGTGGAGTCGTTTTGGCACTGGAAGAGCTGTGCTGCTCCTTCGGCAAGTTGCCATTCACCAACACACTGAGATCCCTAGGTGTCACATCCACTTTCAGACATATGTGCTGCCAGAGCACTTGGTTTCCATGGTAGCTGGAAATGGCTTGGGCGCTGAACTTGTCTCTGGATGTGGACTTCTTAGCGCCTTGAGTCAGGATCTACATGGTTGTTTTGTGTGTGGTGGGTGTTCAACATGCCTGATTTCATCATCCTGGGCTCAATGAGCATTGGACGAGATGGGTACCCAACTCGGTTTCCGGGACATCTGGTAGGAAAGCTGATGGTATGTGAAGTTCCTGAGGCAGGTGGAGTCATTTTGGCACTGGAAGAGCTGTGCTGCTCCTTCAGCAAGTTGCCATTCACCAACACACTGAGATCCCTAGGTGTCACATTGTCTTTCAGACATATGTGCTGGTCGAGCACTTGGTTTCCATGGTAGCTGGAAATGGCTTGGGCGCTGAACTTGTCTCTGGATGTGGACTTCTTAGTGCCTTGAGTGCGGATCCAGATGGTTGTTTTGTGTGGGTGTTCAACATGCCTGGTTATTTCATCATCCTGGGCTCAATGGGCATTGGACAAGATGGGACCCAAGACGTTTTCCATGACATCTGCTAGGAAAGCTGATGGTATGTGAAGTTCCTGAGGCAGGTGGAGTCATTTTGGCACGGGAAGAGCTGTGCTGCTCCTTCGACAAGTTGCCATTCACCAACACACTGAGATCTCTGGGTGTCACATCCTCTTTCAGGCATACGTGCTGCCAGAGCACTTGGTTTCCATGGTAGCTGGAAATGGCTTGGGTGCTGAACTTGTCTCTGGATGTGGAGATCTGAGCGATTTGAGTGAGGATTTACATGGTTGTTTTGTGTGGGTGTTCAAGATGGCAAATTTCATCATTTTGGGCTCAATGGGCATTGGACAAGATGGGACAGAACTCGGTTTCCGGGACATCTGCTAGGAAAGCTGATGGTATGTGAAGTTCCTGAGGCAGGTGGAGTCGTTTTGGCACGGGAAGAGCTGTGCTGCTCCTTCGGCAAGTTGCCATTCACCAACACACTGAGAACCCTAGGTGTCACATGCACTTTCAGACATATGTGCTGCCAGAGCACTTGGTTTCCATGGTAGCTGGAAATGGCTTGGGTGCTGAACTTGTCTCTGGATGTGGAGTTCTCAGCGTCTTGAGTGAGGATCCACATGGTTGTTTTGTGTGGGTGTTCAACATGCCTAATTTCATCATCCTGGGCTCAATGGGCATTGGACAAGATGGGACAGAACTCAATTTCCGGGATATCTGGTAGGTAAGCTGATGGTATGTGAAGTTCCTGAGGCAGGTGGAGTCGTTTTGGCACTGGAAGAGCTGTGCTGCTCCTTCGGCAAGTTGCCATTCACCAACACACTGAGATCCCTGGGTGTCACATCCACTTTCAGACATATGTGCTGCCAGAGCACTTGGTTTCCATGGGAGCTGGAAATGGCTTGGGCGCTGAACTTGTCTCTGGATGTGGACTTCTTAGCGCCTTGAGTGAGGATCCACATGGTTGTTTTGTGTGGGGTGGGTGTTCAACATGCCTGATATCATCATCCTGGGCTCAATGGGCATTGGACAAGACGGGACAGAACTCGGCTTCCGGGACATCTGGTAGGAAAGCTGATGGTATGTGAAGTTCCTGAGGCAGGTGGAGACGTTTTGGCACTGGAAGAGCTGTGCTGCTCCTTCGGCAAGTTGCCATTCACCAACACACTGAGATCCCTAGGTGTCACATCCACTTTCAGACATATGTGCTGCCAGAGCACTTGGTTTCCATGGTAGCTGGAAATGGCTTGGGCGCTGAACTTGTCTCTGGATGTGGAGATCTGAGCGATTTGAGTGAGGATTTACATGGTTTTTTTGTGTGGGTGTTCAAGATGGCAAATTTCATCATTTTGGGCTCAATGGGCATTGGACAAGATGGGACAGAACTCGGTTTCCGGGACATCTGCTAGGAAAGCTGATGGTATGTGAAGTTCCTGAGGCAGGTGGAGTCGATTTGGCACGGGAAGAGCTGTGCTGCTCCTTCGGCAAGTTGCCATTCACCAACACACTGAGATCCCTAGGAGTCACATGCACTTTCAGACATATGTGCTGCCAGAGCACTTGGTTTCCATGGTAGCTGGAAATGGCTTGGGTGCTGAACTTGTCTCTGGATGTGGAGTTCTCAGCGTCTTGAGTGAGGATCCACATGGTTGTTTTGTGTGGGTGTTCAACATGCCTAATTTCATCATCCTGGGCTCAATGGGCATTGGACAAGATGGGACAGAACTTAATTTCCGGGATATCTGGTAGGTAAGCTGATGGTATGTGAAGTTCCTGAGGCAGGTGGAGTCGTTTTGGCACTGGAAGAGCTGTGCTGCTCCTTCGGCAAGTTGCCATTCACCAACACACTGAGATCCCTGGGTGTCACATCCACTTTCAGACATATGTGCTGCCAGAGCACTTGGTTTCCATGGGAGCTGGAAATGGCTTGGGCGCTGAACTTGTCTCTGGATGTGGACTTCTTAGCGCCTTGAGTCAGGATCCACATGGTTGTTTTGTGTGGGGTGGGTGTTCAACATGCCTGATATCATCATCCTGGGCTCAATGGGCATTGGACAAGACGGGACAGAACTCGGCTTCCGGGACATCTGGTAGGAAAGCTGATGGTATGTGAAGTTCCTGAGGCAGGTGGAGACGTTTTGGCACTGGAAGAGCTGTACTGCTCCTTCGGCAAGTTGCCATTCACCAACACACTGAGATCCCTAGGTGTCACATCCACTTTCAGACATATGTGCTGCCAGAGCACTTGGTTTCCATGGTAGCTGGAAATGGCTTGGGCACTGAACTTGTCTCTGGATGTGGAGTTCTCAGCGTCTTGAGTGAGGATCCACATGGTTGTTTTGTGTGGGTGTTCAACATGCCTGATTTCATCATCCTGGGCTCAATGGGCATTGGACAAGATGGGACAGAACTCGGTTTCCGGGACATCTGGTAGGAAAGGTGATGGTATGTGAAGTTCCTGAGGCAGGTGGAGTCGTTTTGGCACTGGAAGAGCTGTGCTGCTCCTTCGGCAAGTTGCCATTCACCAACACACTGAGATCCCTAGGTGTCACATCCACTTTCAGACATATGTGCTGCCAGAGCACTTGGTTTCCATGGTAGCTGGAAATGGCTTGGGCGCTGAACTTGTCTCTGGATGTGGACTTCTTAGCGCCTTGAGTCAGGATCCACATAGTTGTTTTGTGTGGGTGTTCAACATGGGTAATTTCATCATCCTGGGCTCAATGGGCATTGGACAAGATGGGACCCAAGTGGGTTTCCGGGACATCTGGTAGGAAAGCTGATGGTATGTGAAGTTCCTGAGGCAGGTGGAGTCGTTTTGGCACTGGAAGAGCTGTGCTGCTCCTTCGGCAAGCTGCCATTCACCAACACACTGAGATCCCTAGGTGTCACATCCTCTCTCAGGCATATGTGCTGCCAGAGCACTTGGTTTCCATGGTAGCTGGAAATGGCTTGGGCGCAGAACTTGTCTCTGGATGTGGACTTCTTAGCGCCTTGAGTGAGGATCCACATGGTTGTTTTGTGTGGGGTGGGTGTTCAACATGCCTGGTTTCATCATCCTGGGCTCAATGGGCATTGGACAAGATGGGACCGAACTCGGC
The DNA here is from genome assembly GCF_017591425.1 of Ochotona curzoniae. Classification (NCBI taxonomy): domain Eukaryota; kingdom Metazoa; phylum Chordata; class Mammalia; order Lagomorpha; family Ochotonidae; genus Ochotona; species Ochotona curzoniae. The sequence continues at coordinate 122,885 of NW_024467103.1, read as the reverse complement.
TTCCGGGACATCTGGTAGGAAAGCTGATGGTATGTGAAGTTCCTGAGGCAGGTGGAGTCGTTTTTACACTGGAAGAGCTGTGCTGCCCCTTCGGCAAGTTGCCATTCACCAACACACTGAGATCACTAGGTGTCACATCCACTTTCAGACATATGTGCTGCCAGAGCACTTGGTTTCCATGGTAGCTGGAAATGGCTTGGGCGCTGAACTTGTCTCTGCATGTGGACTTCTTAGTGCCTTGAGTGCGGATCCAGATGGTTGTTTTATGTGGGTGTTCAACATGCCTGGTTATTACATCATCATGGGCTCAATTGGCATTGGACAAGATGGGACCCAAGACGTTTTCCATGACATCTGCTAGGAAAGCTGATGGTATGTTAAGTTCCTGAGGCAGGTGGAGTCATTTTGTCACTGGAAGAGCTGTGCTGCTCCTTCGGCAAGTTGCCATTCACCAACACACTGAGATCTCTGGGTGTCACATCCTCTTACAGGCATATGTGCTGCCAGAGCACTTGGTTTCCATGGTAGCTGGAAATGGCTTGGGCGCTGAACTTGTCTCTGGATGTGGAGATCTGAGCGCCTTGAGTGAGGATTTACATGGTTGTTTTGTGTGGGTGTTCAAGATGGCAAATTTCATCATTCTGGGCTCAATGGGCATTGGACAAGATGGGACAGAACTCGGTTTCCGGGACATCTGATAGGAAAGCTGATGGTATGTGAAGTTCCTGAGGCAGGTGGAGTCGTTTTGGCACGGGAAGAGCTGTGCTGCTCCTTCGGCAAGTTGCCATTCACCAACACACTGAGAACCCTAGGTGTCACATGCACTTTCAGACATATGTGCTGCCAGAGCACTTGGTTTCCATGGTAGCTGGAAATGGCTTGGGCGCTGAACTTGTCTCTGGATGTGGACTTCTTAGTGCCTTGACTCAGGATCCACATGGTTGTTTTGTGTGGGTGTTCAACATGCCTAATTTCATCATCCTGGGCTCAATGGGCAATGGACATGATGGGACAGAACTCAATTTCCGAGATATCTGGTAGGAAAGCTGATGGTATGTGAAGTTCCTGAGGCAGGTGGAGTCGTTTTGGCACTGGAAGACCTGTCCTGCTCCTTCGGCAAGTTGTCGTTCACCAACACACTGAGATCTCTAGGTGTCACATCCACTTTCAGACATATGTGCTGCCAGAGCACTTGGTTTCCATGGTAGCTGGAAATGGCTTGGGTGCTGAACTTGTCTCTGGATGTGGACTTCTTAGCGCCTTGAGTGAGCATCCACATGGTTGTTTTGTGTGGGGTCGGTGTTCAACATGGCAAATTTCATCATCCTGGGCTCAATGGGCATTGGACAAGTTGGGACCCAAGTCGGTTTCTGGGACATCTGCTAGGAAAGCTGATGGTATGTGAAGTTCCTGACGCAGGTGGAGTCATTTTGGCACTGGAAGACCTGTGCTGCTCCTTTGGCAAGTTGCCATTCACCAACACACTGAGATCCCTAGGTGTCACATCCACTTTCAGACATATGTGCTGCCAGAGCACTTGGTTTCCATGGTAGCTGGAAATGGCTTGGGCGCTTTACTTGTCTCTGGATGTGGACTTCTTAACGCCTTGAGTCAGGATCCACATGGTTGTTTAAGTGGGTGTTCAACATGGCAAATTTCATCATCCTGGGCTCAATGGGCATTGGACAATATGGCACAGAACTGGGTTTCCGGGACATCTGCTAGGAAACCTGATGGTATGTGAAGTTCCTGAGGCAGGTGGAGACGTTTTGCACTGGAAGAGCTGTGCTGCTCCTTCGGCAAGTTGCCATTCACCAACACACTGAGATCCCTAGGTGTCACATCCACTTTCAGACATATGTGCTGCCAGAGCACTTGGTTTCCATGGTAGCTGGAAATGGCTTGGGCACTGAACTCGTCTCTGGATGTGGACTTCTTAGTGCCTTGAGTCAGTATCTACATGGTTGTTTTGTGTGTGCTGTGTGTTCAAAATGCCTGATTTCATCATCCTGGGCTCAATGGGCATTGGATGAGATGGGACCCAAGTGGGTTTCCGGGACATCTGGTAGGAAAGCTGATGGTATGTGAAGTTCCTGAGGCAGGTGGAGTCGTTTTGGCACTGGAAGACCTGTCCTGCTCCTTCGGCAAGTTGCCATTCACCAACACACTGAGATCCTTAGGTGTCACATCCACTTTCAGACATATGTGCTGCCAGAGCACTTGGTTTCCATGGTAGCTGGAAATGGCTTGGGCGCTGAACTTGTCTCTGGATGTGGAGTTCTCAGCGCCTTGAGTGAGGATCCACATGGTTGTTTTGTGTGGGTGTTCAACATGCCTGATATCATCATCCTGGGCTCAATGGGTAATGGACAAGCCGGGACAGAACTCAATTTCCGGGACATCAGGTAGGAAAGCTGATGGTATGTGAAGTTCCTGAGGCAGGTGGAGACGTTTTGGCACTGGAAGACCTGTGCTGCTCCTTCGGCAAGTTGCCATTCACCAACACACTGAGATCCCTAGGTGTCACATCCACTTTCAGACATATGTGCTGCCAGAGCACTTGGTTTCCATGGTAGCTGGAAATGGCTTGGGCGCTGAACTTGTCTCTGGATGTGGACTTCTTAGCGCCTTGAGTCAGGATCTACATGGTTGTTTTGTGTGTGGTGGGTGTTCAACATGCCTGATATCATCCTGGGCTCAATGGGCAATGGACATGACGGGACAGAACTCAATTTCCGGGACATCTGGTAGGAAAGCTGATGGTATGTGAAGTTCCTGAGGCAGGTGGAGACGTTTTGGCACTGGAAGAGCTGTGCTGCTCCTTCGGCAAGTTGCCATTCACCAACACACTGAGATCCCTAGGTGTCACATCCACTTTCAGACATATGTGCTGCCAGAGCACTTGGTTTCCATGGTAGCTGGAAATGGCTTGGGCGCTGAACTTGTCTCTGGATGTGGAGTTCTCAGCGCCTTGAGTGAGGATCCACATGGTTGTTTTGTGTGGGTGTTCAACATGCCTGATTTCATCATCCTGGGCTCAATGGGCATTGGATGAGATGGGACCCAAGTGGGTGTCCGGGACATCTGGTAGGAAAGCTGATAGTATGTGAAGTTCCTGAGGCAGGTGGAGTCGTTTTGGCACTGGAGGATCTGTGCTGCTCCTTCGGCAAGTTGCCATTCACCAACACACTGAGATCCCTAGGTGTCACATCCACTTTCAGACATATGTGCTGCCAGAGCACTTGGTTTCCATGGTAGCTGGAAATGGCTTGGGCGCTGAACTTGTCTCTGGATGTGGACTTCTTAGCGCCTTGAGTCAGGATCCACATGGTTGTTTTGTGTGGGGTGGGTGTTCAACATGCCTGGTTTCATCATCCTGGGCTCAATGGGCATTGGACAAGATGGGACCCAAGTGGGTTTCCGGGACATCTGGTAGGAAAGCTGATGGTATGTGAAGTTCCTGAGGCAGGTGGAGTCATTTTGGCACTGGAAGAGCTGTGCTGCTCCTTCGGCAAGTTGCCATTCACCAACACACTGAGATCCCTAGGTGTCACATCCACTTTCAGACATATGTGCTGCCAGAGCACTTGGTTTCCATGGGAGCTGGAAATGGCTTGGGCGATGAACTTGTCTCTGGATGTGGACTTCTTAGTGCCTTGAGTCAGGATCGACATGGTTGTTTTGTGTGGGTGTTCAACATGCCAATTTCATTATTCTGGGCTCAATCGGCATTGGACAACATGGGACAGAACTCGGTTTCCGGGACATCTGGTAGGAAAGCTGATGGTATGTGAAGTTCCTGAGGCAGGTGGAGTCGTTTTGGCACTGGAAGAGCTGTGCTGCTCCTTCGGCAAGTTGCCATTCACCAACACACTGAGATCCCTAGGTGTCACATCCACTTTCAGACATATGTGCTGCCAGAGCACTTGGTTTCCATGGTAGCTGGAAATGGCTTGGGCGCTGAACTTGTCTCTGGATGTGGACTTCTTAGTGCCTTGAGTCAGGATCGACATGGTTGTTTTGTGTGGGTGTTCAACATGCCTGGTTATTTCATCATCCTGGGCTCAATGGGCATTGGACAAGATGGGACCCAAGACGTTTTCCATGACATCTGCTAGGAAAGCTGATGGTATGTGAAGTTCCTGAGGCAGGTGGAGTCATTTTGGCACTGGAAGAGCTGTGCTGCTCCTTCGGCAAGTTGCCATTCACCAACACACTGAGATCTCTGGGTGTCACATCCTCTTTCAGGCATATGTGCTGCCAGAGCACTTGGTTTCCATGGTAGCTGGAAATGGCTTGGGCGCTGAACTTGTCTCTGGATGTGGAGATCTGAGCGCCTTGAGTGAGGATTTACATGGTTGTTTTGTGTGGGTGTTCAAGATGGCAAATTTCATCATTCTGGGCTCAATGGGCATTGGACAAGATGGGACAGAACTCGGTTTCCGGGACATCTGGTAGGAAAGCTGATGGTATGTGAAGTTCCTGAGGCAGGTGGAGTCGTTTTGCACTGGAAGAGCTGTGCTGCTCCTTCGGCAAGTTGCCATTCACCAACACACTGAGAACCCTAGGTGTCACATGCACTTTCAGACATATGTGCTGCCAGAGCACTTGGTTTCCATGGTAGCTGGAAATGGCTTGCGCGCTGAACTTGTCTCAGGATGTGGACTTCTTAGTGCCTTGACTCAGGATCCACATGGTTGTTTTGTGTGGGTGTTCAACATGCCTAATTTCATCATCCTGGGCTCAATGGAAATGGACATGATGGGACCAAACTCAATTTCCGGGATATCTGGTAGGAAAGCTGATGGTATGTGAAGTTCCTGAGGCAGGTGGAGTCGTTTTGGCACTGGAAGACCTGTGCTGCTCCTTCGGCAAGTTGTCGTTCACCAACACACTGACATCTCTAGGTGTCACATCCACTTTCAGACATATGTGCTGCCAGAGCACTTGGTTTCCATGGTAGCTGGAAATGGCTTGGGCGCTGAACTTGTCTCTGGATGTGGACTTCTTAGCGCCTTGAGTGAGCATCCACATGGTTGTTTTGTGTGGGGTCGGTGTTCAACATGGCAAATTTCATCATCCTGGGCTCAATGGGCATTGGACAAGTTGGGACCCAAGTCGGTTTCTGGGACATCTGGTAGGAAAGCTGATGGTATGTGAAGTTCCTGAGGCAGGTGGAGTCATTTTGGCTCTGGAAGACCTGTGCTGCTCCTTTGGCAAGTTGCCATTCACCAACACACTGAGATCCCTAGGTGTCACATCCACTTTCAGACATATGTGCTGCCAGAGCACTTGGTTTCCATGCTAGCTGGAAATGGCTTGGGCGCTTTACTTGTCTCTGGATGTGGACTTCTTAACGCCTTGAGTCAGGATCCACATGGTTGTTTAAGTGGGTGTTCAACATGGCAAATTTCATCATCCTGGGCTCAATGGGCATTGGATGAGATGGGACCCAAGTGAGTTTCCGGGACATCTGGTAGGAAAGCTGATGGTATGTGAAGTTCCTGAGGCAGGTGGAGTCGTTTTGGCACTGGAAGACCTGTGCTGCTCCTTCGGCAAGTTGCCATTCACCAACACACTGAGATCCCTAGGTGTCACATCCACTTTCAGACATATGTGCTGCCAGAGCACTTGGTTTCCATGGGAGCTGGAAATGGCTTGGGAGCTGAACTTGTCTCTGGATGTGGACTTCTTAGCGCCTTGAGTCAGGATCTACATGGTTGTTTTGTGTGGGTGTTCAACATGCCTGATATCATCATCCTGGGCTCAATGGGAATGGACAAGCGGGACAGAACTCAGTTTCCGGGACATCTGGTAGGAAAGCTGATTGTATGTGAAGTTCCTGAGGCAGGTGGAGACGTTTTGGCACTGGAAGACCTGTGCTGCTCCTTCGGCAAGTTGCCATTCACCAACACACTGAGATCCCTAGGTGTCACATCCACTTTCAGACATATGTGCTGACAGAGCACTTGGTTTCCATGGTAGCTGGAAATGGCTTGGGCGCTGAACTTGTCTCTGGATGTGGACTTCTTAGCGCCTTGAGTCAGGATCTACATGGTTGTTTTGTGTGTGGTGGGTGTTCAACATGCCTGGTTTCATCATCCTGGGCTCAATGGGCAATGGACATGACGGGACAGAACTCAATTTCCGGGACATCTGGTAGGAAAGCTGATGGTATGTGAAGTTCCTGAGGCAGGTGGAGTCGTTTTGGCACTGGAAGAGTTGTGCTGCTCCTTCGGCAAGTTGCCATTCACCAACACACTGAGATCCCTAGGTGTCACATCCACTTTCAGACATATGTGCTGCCAGAGCACTTGGTTTCCATGGTAGCTGGAAATGGCTTGGGCGCTGAACTTGTCTCTGGATTGGAGTTCTCAGCGCCTTGAGTGAGGAATCACATGGTTGTTTTGTGTGGGTGTTCAACATGCCTGATTTCATCATCCTGGGCTCAATGGGCATTGGACAAGATGGGAACCAAGTGGGTTTCCGGGACATCTGGTAGGAAAGCTGATAGTATGTGAAGTTCCTGAGGCTGGTGGAGTCGTTTTGGCACTGGACGAGTTGTGCTGCTCCTTCGGCAAGTTGCCATTCACCAACACACTGAGATCCCTAGGTGTCACATCCACTTTCAGACATATGTGCTGCCAGAGCACTTGGTTTCCATGGGAGCTGGAAATGGCTTGGGCGCTGAACTTGTCTCTGGATGTGGACTTCTTAGCGCCTTGAGTCAGGATTCACATGGTTGTTTTGTGTGGGGTGGGTGTTCAACATGCCTGGTTTCATCATCCTGGGCTCAATGGGCATTGGACAAAATGGGACCAAACTCAGTCTCCGGGACATCTGCTAGGAAAGCTGATGGTATGTGAAGTTCCTGAGGCAGGTGGAGTCATTTTGGCACTGGAAGAGCTGTGCTGCTCCTTCGGCAAGTTGCCATTCACCAACACACTGAGATCCCTAGGTGTCACATCCACTTTCAGACATATGTGCTGCCAGAGCACTTGGTTTCCATGGTAGCTGGAAATGGCTTGGGCGCTGAACTTGTCTCTGGATGTGGACTTCTTAGTGCCTTTACTCAGGATCCACATGGTTGTTTTGTGTGGGTGTTCAACATGGCAAATTTCATCATTCTGGGCTCTATGGGCATTGGACAAGATGGGACAGAACTCGGTTTCCGGGACATCTGGTAGGAAAGCTGATGGTATGTGAAGTTCCTGAGGCAGGTGGAGTCGTTTTGGCACTGGAAGAGCTGTGCTGCTCCTTCGGCAAGTTGCCGTTCACCAACACACTGAGATCTCTTTGTGTCACATCCACTTTCAGACATATGTGCTGCCAGAGCACTTGGTTTCCATGGTAGCTGGAAATGGCTTGGGCGCTGAACTTGTCTCTGGATGTGGACTTCTTAGTGCCTTGAGTCAGTATCTACATGGTTGTTTTGTGTGTGCTGTGTGTTCAACATGCCTGATTTCATCATCCTGGGCTCAATGGGCATTGGATGAGATGGGACCCAAGTGGGTTTCCGGGACATCTGCTAGGAAAGCTGATGGTATGTGAAGTTCCTGAGGCAGGTGGAGTCGTTTTGGCACTGGAAGAGCTGTGCTGCTCCTTCGGCAAGTTGCCATTCACCAACACACTGAGATCCCTAGGTGTCACATCCACTTTCAGACATATGTGCTGCCAGAGCACTTGGTTTCCATGGTAGCTGGAAATGGCTTGGGCGCTGAACTTGTCTCTGGATGTGGACTCCTTAGCGCCTTGAGTCAGGATCTACATGGTTGTTTTGCGTGTGGTGCGTGTTCAACATCCCTGATTTCATCATCCTGGGCTCAATGGGCATTGGACGAGATGGGTACCCAACTCGGTTTCCGGGACATCTGGTAGGAAAACTGATGGTATGTGAAGTTCCTGAGGCAGGTGGAGTCATTTTGGCACTGGAAGACATGTGCTGCTCCTTCGGCAAGTTGCCATTCACCAACATACTGAGATTTCTAGGTGTCACATCCACTTTCAGACATATGTGCTGCCAGAGCACTTGGTTTCCATGGTAGCTGGAAATGGCTTGGGCGCTGAACTTGTCTCTGGATGTGGACTTCTTAGTGCCTTGAGTGCGGATCCAGATGGTTGTTTTCTGTGGGTGTTCAAAATGCCTGGTTATTTCATCATCTTGGGCTCAATGGGCATTGGACAAGATGGGACCCAAGAGGTTTTGCATGATATCTGCTAGGAAAGCTGATGGTATGTGAAGTTCCTGAGGCAGGTGGAGACGTTTTGGCACTGGAAGACATGTGCTGTTCCTTCTGCAAGTTGCCATTCACCAACACACTGAGATCTCTGGGTGTCACATCCTCTTTCAGGCATATGTGCTGCCAGAGCACTTGGTTTCCATGGTAGCTGGAAATGGCTTGGGCGCTGAACTTGTCTCTGGATGCGGACTTCTTAGTCCCTTGAGTCAGGATCTACATGGTTGTTTTGTGTGGGTGTTCAACATGCCTGATTTCATCATCCTCTGCTCAATGGGCATAGGAAAAGATTGGACACAACTCGGTATCCGGGACTTCTGCTTCGTAAGCTGATGGTATGTGAAGTTCCTGAGGCAGGTGGAGTCGTTTTGGCACTGGAAGAGCTGTGCTGCTCCTTCGGCAAGTTGCCATTCACCAACACACTGAGATCCCTAGGTGTCACATCCACTTTCAGACATATGTGCTGCCAGAGCACTTGGTTTCCATGGTAGCTGGAAATGGCTTGGGCGCTGAACTTGTCTCTGGATGTGGACTTCTTAGTGCCTTGAGTCAGGATCGACATGGTTGTTTTGTGTGGGTGTTCAACATGCCTAATTTCATCATCTTGGGCTCAATGGACATTGGACAAGATGGGACTCAAGACGTTTTCCATGACATCTGCTAGGAAAGCTGATGGTATGTGAAGTTCCTGAGGCAGGTGGAGTCGTTTTGGCACTGGAAGAGCTGTGCTGACCTTCGGCAAGTTGCCATTCACCAACACACTGAGATCTCTGGGTGTCACATCCTCTTTCAGGCATATGTGCTGCCAGAGCACTTGGTTTCCATGGTAGCTGGAAATGGCTTGGGCGCTGAACTTGTCTCTGGATGTGGAGATCTGAGCGCCTTGAGTGAGGATCCACATGGTTGTTTTGTGTGAGTGTTCAACATGGCAAATTTCATCATTCTGGGCTCAATGGGCATTGGACAAGATGGGACAGAACTCGGTTTCCAGGACATCTGGTAGGAAAGCTGATGGTATGTGAAGTTCCTGAGGCAGGTGGAGTCGTTTTGGCACTGGAAGAGCTGTGCTGCTCCTTCGGCAAGTTGCCATTCACCAACACACTGAGATCCCTAGGTGTCACATCCACTTTCAGACATATGTGCTGCCAGAGCACTTGGTTTCCATGGTAGCTGGAAATGGCTTGGGCGCTGAACTTGTCTCTGGATGTGGACTTCTTAGCGCCTTGACTCAGGATCCACATGGTTGTTTTGTGTGGGTGTTCAACATGCCTGATTTCATCATCCTGGGCTCAATGGGCATGGGACAATATGGCACACAACTGGGTTTCCGGGACATCTGGTAGGAAAGCTGATGGTATGTGAAGTTCCTGAGGCAGGTGGAGTCGTTTTGGCACTGGAAGAGCTGTGCTGCTCCTTCGGCAAGTTGCCATTCACCAACACACTGAGATCCCTAGGTATCACATCCACTTTCAGACATATGTGCTGCCAGAGCACTTGGTTTCCATGGTAGCTGGAAACGGCTTGGGCACTGAACTTGTCTCTGGATGTGGACTTCTTAGTGCCTTGAGTCAGGATCTACATGGTTGTTTTGTGTGTGCTGTGTGTGCAACATGCCTGATTTCATCATCCTGGGCTCAATGGGCATTGGATGAGATGGGACACAACTCGGTCCGGGACATCTGGTAGGAAAGCTGATGGTATGTGAAGTTCCTGAGGGAGGTGGAGTCGTTTTGGCACTCGAAGAGCTGTGCTGCTCCTTCGGCAAGTTGCCATTCACATACACACTGAGATCCCTAGGTGTCACATCCACTTTCAGACATATGTGCTGCCAGAGCACTTGGTTTCCATGGTAGCTGGAAATGGCTTGGGCGCTGAACTTGTCTCTGGATGTGGACTTCTTAGCGCCTTGAGTGAGGATCCACCTGGTTGTTTTGTGTGGGGTGGGTGTTCAACATGCCTGGTTTCATCATCCTGGGCTCCATGGGCAATGGACAAGACGGGACAGAACTCAATTTCCGGGACATCTGGTAGGAAAGCTGATGGTATGTGAAGTTCCTGAGGCAGGTGGAGACGTTTTGGCACTGGAAGACCTGTGCTGCTCCTTCGGCAAGTTGCCATTCACCAACACACTGAGATCCCTAGGTGTCACATCCACTTTCAGACATATGTGCTGCCAGAGCACTTGGTTTCCATGCTAGCTGGAAATGGCTTGGGCGCTGAACTTGTCTCTGGATGTGGACTTCTTAGCGCCTTGAGTCATGATCTACATGTTTGTTTTGTGTGTGGTGGGTGTTCAACATGCCTGATTTCATCATCCTGGGCTCAATGGGCACTGGACGAGATGGGAACCAAGTGGGTTTCCGGGACATCAGGTAGGAAAGCTGATGTTATGTGAAGTTCCTGAGGAAGGTGGAGTCGTTTTCGCACTGGAAGAGCTGTGCTGCTCCTTCGGCAAGTTGCCATTCACCAACACACTGAGATCCCTAGGTGTCACATCCACTTTCAGACATATGTGCTGCCAGAGCACTTGGTTTCCATGGTAGATGGAAATGGCTTGGGCGCTGAACTTGTCTCTGGATGTGGACTTCTTAGCGCCTTGAGTCAGGATCCACATGGTTGTTTTGTGTGGGGTGGGTGTTCAACATGCCTGGTTTCATCATCCTGGGCTCAATGGGCATTGGACAAGACGGGACAGAACTTAATTTCCGGGACATCTCTTAGGAAAGCTGATGGTATGTGAAGTTCCTGAGGCAGGTGTAGTCGTTTTGGCACTGGAAGAGCTGTGCTGCTCCTTCGGCAAGTTGCCATTCACCAACACACTGAGATCCCTAGGTGTCACATCCACTTTCAGACATATGTGCTGCCAGAGCACTTGGTTTCCATGGTAGATGGAAATGGCTTGTGCTTGAACTTGTCTCTGGACATGGACTTCTTAGCGCCTTGAGGGTGGATCCGTATGGTTGTTTTGTGTGTGGTGGGTGTTCAACATGCCTGATATCATCATCCTGGGCTCAATGGGCATTGGACGAGATGGGACCCAAGTGGGTTTCCGGGACATCTGCTAGGAAAGCTGATGGTATGTGAAGTTCCTGAGGCAGGTGGAGTCGTTTTGGCACTGGACGAGTTGTGCTGCTCCTTCGGCAAGTTGCCATTCACCAACACACTGAGATCCCTAGGTGTCACATCCACTTTCAGACATATGTGCTGCCAGAGCACTTGGTTGTTTTGTGTGGGTGTTCAACATGGCAAATTTCATCCTCCTGGGCTCAATGGGCATTGGACCAGATGGAACCCAAGGGGTTTCCGGGACATCTGCTAGGAAGCTGATGGTATGTGAAGTTCCTGAGGCAGGTGGAGTCATTTTGGCACTGGAAGACATGTGCTGCTCCTTTGGCAAGTTGCCATTCACCAACATACTGAGATCCCTAGGTGTCACATCCACTTTCAGACATATGTGCTGCCAGAGCACTTGGTTTCCATGGTTGCTGGAAATGGCTTGGGTGCTGAACTTGTCTCTGGAAAGGGACTTCTTAGTCCCTTGAGTCAGGATCTACATGGTTGTTTTGTGTGGTGTGGGTGTTCAACATGCCTGGTGTTTCATCATCCTGAGCTCAAGGGTATTGGACAAGATGGGTCCCAAGACGGTTTCCGGGACATCTGGTAGGAAAGCTGATGGTATGTGAAGTTCCTGAGGCAGGTGGAGTCGTTTTGGTACTGAAAGACCTGTGCTGCTCCTTCAGCAAGTTGTCATTCACCAACACACTGAGATCCCTAGGTGTCACATGCACTTTCAGACATATGTGCTGCCAGAGCACTTGTTTTCCATGGTAGGTGGAAATGGCTTGGGCGCTGAACTTGTCTCTGGATGTGGACTTCTTAGTCCCTTGAGTCAGGATCTACATGGTTGTTTTGTGTGCGTGTTCATCATGCCTGATATCATCATCCTGGGCTCAATGGGCATTGGACAATATGGCACACAACTGGGTTTCCGGGACATCTGGTAGGAAAGCTGATGGTATGTGAAGTTCCTGAGGCAGGTGGAGTCATTTTGGCAGTGGAAGAGCTGTGCTGCTCCTTCGGCAAGTTGCCATTCACCAACACACTGAGATCCCTAGGTGTCACATCCACTTTCAGACATATGTGCTGCCAGAGCACTTGGTTTCCATGGTAGCTGGAAACGGCTTGGGCACTGAACTTGTCTCTGGATGTGGACTTCTTAGTGCCTTGAGTCAGTATCTACATGGTTGTTTTGTGTGTGCTGTGTGTGCAACATGCCTGATTTCATCATCCTGGGCTCAATGGGCATTGGATGAGATGGGACACAACTCGGTTTCCGGGACATCTGGTAGGAAAGCTGATGGTATGTGAAGTTCCTGAGGGAGGTGGAGTCGTTTTGGCACTGGAAGAGCTGTGCTGCTCCTTCGGCAAGTTGCCATTCACCAACACACTGAGATCCCTAGGTGTCACATCCACTTTCAGACATATGTGCTGCCAGAGCACTTGGTTTCCATGGTAGCTGGAAATGGCTTGGGCGCTGAACTTGTCTCTGGATATGGACTTCTTAGCGCCTTGAGTGAGGATCCACCTGGTTGTTTTGTGTGGGGTGGGTGTTCAACATGCCTGGTTTCATCAACCTGGGCTCCATGGGCAATGGACAAGACGGGACAGAACTCAATTTCCGGGACATCTGGTAGGAAAGCTGATGGTATGTGAAGTTCCTGAGGCAGGTGGAGACGTTTTGGCACCGGAAGACCTGTGCTGCTCCTTCGGCAAGTTGCCATTCACCAACACACTGAGATCCCTAGGTGTCACATCCACTTTCAGACATATGTGCTGCCAGAGCACTTGGTTTCCATGGTAGCTGGAAATGGCTTGGGCGCTGAACTTGTCTCTGGATGTGGACTTCTTAGCGCCTTGAGTGAGGATCCACATGGTTGTTTTGTGTGGGGTGGGTGTTCAACATGCCTGGTTTCATCATCCTGGGCTCAATGGGCATTGGACGAGTTGGGACCCAAGTGGGTTTCCGGGACATCAGGTAGGAAAGCTGATGGTATGTGAAGTTCCTGAGGCTGGTGGAGTCGTTTTGGCACTGGAAGAGCTGTGCTGCTCCTTCGGCAAGTTGCCATTCACCAACACACTGAGATCCCTAGGTGTCACATCCACTTTCAGACATATGTGCTGCCAGAGCACTTGGTTTCCATGGTAGCTGGAAATGGCTTGGGCGCTGAACTTGTCTCTGGATGTGGACTTCTTAGCGCCTTGAGTCATGATCTACATGTTTGTTTTGTGTGGGGTGGGTGTTCAACATTTCAGATATCATCATCCTGGCATCAATGGGCATTGGACAAGTTGGGACCCAAGTGGGTTTTCGGGACATCTGCTAGGAAAGCTGATGGTATGTGAAGTTGCTGAGGCAGGTGGAGTCGTTTTGGCACTGGGAGACCTGTCCTGCTCCTTCGGCAAGTTGCCATTCACCAACACACTGAGATCCCTAGGTGTCACATCCACTTTCAGACATATGTGCTGTTAGAGCACTTGGTTTCCATGGTAGATGGAAATGGCTTGGACGCTGAACTTGTCTCTGGATGTGGACTTCTTAGTGCCTTGACTCAGGATCCACATGGTTGTTTTGTGTGGGTGTTCAACATGGCAAATTTCATCATCCTGGGCTCAATGGGTATTGGACAAGATGGGACCCAAGTGGGTTTCCGGGACATCTGGTAGGAAAGCTGATGGTATGTGAAGTTCCTGAGGCAGGTGGAGTCGTTTTGGCACTGGAAGAGCTGTGCTGCTCCTTCGGCAAGTTGCCATTCACCAACACACTGAGATCCCTAGGTGTCACATCCACTTTCAGACATATGTGCTGCCAGAGCACTTGGTTTCCATGGTAGGTGGAAATGGCTTGGGCGCTGAACTTGTCTCTGGATGTGGACTTCTTAGCGCCTTGAGTGAGGATTCACATGGTTGTTTTTTGTGGGTTTCAACAAGGCAAATTTCATCATCCTGGGCTCAATGGGCATTGGACGAGATGGGACCCAAGAAGTTTTCCGGGACATCTGGTAGGAAAGCTGATGGTATGTGAAGTTCCTGAGGCAGGTGGAGTCATTTTGGCACTGGAAGAGCTGTGCTGCTCCTTCGGCAATTTGCCATTCACCAACACACTGAGAACCCTAGGTGTCACATCCTCTTTCAGACATATGTGTTGCCAGAGCACTTGGTTTCCATGGTAGCTGGAAATGGCTTGGGCCCTGAACTTGTCTCTGGATGTGGAGTTCTCAGCGTCTTGAGTGAGGATCCACATGGTTGTTTTGTGTCGGTGTTCAACACGGCAAATTTCATCATCCTGGGCTCAATGGGCATTGGACGAGATGGCACCCAAATGGGATTCTGGGACATCTGGTAGGAAAGCTGATGGTATGTGAAGTTCCTGAGGCAGGTGGAGACGTTTTGGCACTGGAAGACCTGTGCTGCTCCTTCGGCAAGTTGCCATTCACCAACACACTGAGATCCCTAGGTGTCACATCCACTTTCAGACATATGTGCTGCCAGAGCACTTGGTTTCCATGGTAGATGGAAATGGCTTGGGCGCTGAACTTGTCTCTGGATGTGGACTTCTTAGCGCCTTGAGTCATGATCTACATGTTTGTTTTGTGTGTGGTGGGTGTTCAACATGCCTGATTTCATCATCCTGGGCTCAATGGGCACTGGACGAGATGGGAACCAAGTGGGTTTCCGGGACATCAGGTAGGAAAGCTGATGTTATGTGAAGTTCCTGAGGCAGGTGGAGTCGTTTTCGCACTGGAAGAGCTGTGCTGCTCCTTCGGCAAGTTGCCATTCACCAACACACTGAGATCCCTAGGTGTCACATCCACTTTCAGACATATGTGCTGCCAGAGCACTTGGTTTCCATGGTAGATGGAAATGGCTTGGGCGCTGAACTTGTCTCTGGATGTGGACTTCTTAGCGCCTTGAGTCAGGATCCACATGGTTGTTTTGTGTGGGGTGGGTGTTCAACATGCCTGGTTTCATCATCCTGGGCTCAATGGGCATTGGACAAGACGGGACAGAACTTAATTTCCGGGACATTTCTTAGGAAAGCTGATGGTATGTGAAGTTCCTGAGGCAGGTGTAGTCGTTTTGGCACTGGAAGAGCTGTGCTGCTCCTTCGGCAAGTTGCCATTCACCAACACACTGAGATCCCTAGGTGTCACATCCACTTTCAGACATATGTGCTGCCAGAGCACTTGGTTTCCATGGTAGATGGAAATGGCTTGTGCTTGAACTTGTCTCTGGACATGGACTTCTTAGCGCCTTGAGGGTGGATCCGTATGGTTGTTTTGTGTGTGGTGGGTGTTCAACATGCCTGATATCATCCTCCTGGGCTCAATGGGCATTGGACGAGATGGGACCTAAGTGGGTTTCCGGGACATCTGCTAGGAAAGCTGATGGTATGTGAAGTTCCTGAGGCAGGTGGAGTCGTTTTGGCACTGGACGAGTTGTGCTGCTCCTTCGGCAAGTTGCCATTCACCAACACACTGAGATCTCTAGGTGTCACATCCACTTTCAGACATATGTGCTGCCAGAGCACTTGGTTGTTTTGTGTGGGTGTTCAACATGGCAAATTTCATCCTCCTGGGCTCAATGGGCATTGGACCAGATGGAACCCAAGGGGTTTCCGGGACATCTGCTAGGAAGCTGATGGTATGTGAAGTTCCTGAGGCAGGTGGAGTCATTTTGGCACTGGAAGACATGTGCTGCTCCTTCGGCAAGTTGCCATTCACCAACATACTGAGATCCCTAGGTGTCACATCCACTTTCAGACATATGTGCTGCCAGAGCACTTGGTTTCCATGGTTGCTGGAAATGGCTTGGGTGCTGAACTTGTCTCTGGAAAGGGACTTCTTAGTCCCTTGAGTCAGGATCTACATGGTTGTTTTGTGTGGTGTGGGTGTTCAACATGCCTGGTGTTTCATCATCCTGAGCTCAAGGGTATTGGACAAGATGGGTCCCAAGTCGGTTTCCGGGACATCTGGTAGGAAAGCTGATGGTATGTGAAGTTCCTGAGGCAGGTGGAGTCGTTTTGGTACTGAAAGACCTGTGCTGCTCCTTCAGCAAGTTGTCATTCACCAACACACTGAGATCCCTAGGTGTCACATGCACTTTCAGACATATGTGCTGCCAGAGCACTTGTTTTCCATGGTAGGTGGAAATGGCTTGGGCGCTGAACTTGTCTCTGGATGTGGACTTCTTAGCGCCTTGAGTGAGGATCCACATGGTTGTTTTGTGTGGGGTGGGTGTTCAACATGCCTGGTTTCATCATCCTGGGCTCAATGGGCATTGGACGAGTTGGGACCCAAGTGGGTTTCCGGGACATCAGGTAGGAAAGCTGATGGTATGTGAAGTTCCTGAGGCAGGTGGAGTCGTTTTGGCACTGGAAGAGCTGTGCTGCTCCTTCGGCAAGTTGCCATTCACCAACACACTGAGATCCCTAGGTGTCACATCCACTTTCAGACATATGTGCTGCCAGAGCACTTGGTTTCCATGGTAGGTGGAAATGGCTTGGGCGCTGAACTTGTCTCTGGATGTGGACTTCTTAGCGCCTTGAGTCATGATCTACATGTTTGTTTTGTGTGGGGTGGGTGTTCAACATTTCAGATATCATCATCCTGGCATCAATGGGCATTGGACGAGATGGGACCCAAGAAGTTTTCCGGGACATCTGGTAGGAAAGCTGATGGTATGTGAAGTTCCTGAGGCAGGTGGAGTCATTTTGGCACTGGAAGAGCTGTGCTGCTCCTTCGGCAATTTGCCATTCACCAACACACTGAGAACCCTAGGTGTCACATCCTCTTTCAGACATATGTGTTGCCAGAGCACTTGGTTTCCATGGTAGCTGGAAATGGCTTGGGCCCTGAACTTGTCTCTGGATGTGGAGTTCTCAGCGTCTTGAGTGAGGATCCACATGGTTGTTTTGTGTCGGTGTTCAACACGGCAAATTTCATCATCCTGGGCTCAATGGGCATTGGACGAGATGGCACCCAAATGGGATTCTGGGACATCTGGTAGGAAAGCTGATGGTATGTGAAGTTCCTGAGGCAGGTGGAGACGTTTTGGCACTGGAAGACCTGTGCTGCTCCTTCGGCAAGTTGCCATTCACCAACACACTGAGATCCCTAGGTGTCACATCCACTTTCAGACATATGTGCTGCCAGAGCACTTGGTTTCCATGGTAGCTGGAAATGGCTTGGGCGCTGAACTTGTCTCTGGATGTGGACTTCTTAGCGCCTTGAGTCATGATCTACATGTTTGTTTTGTGTGTGGTGTGTGTTCAACATGCCTGATTTCATCATCCTGGGCTCAATGGGCACTGGACGAGATGGGAACCAAGTGGGTTTCCGGGACATCAGGTAGGAAAGCTGATGTTATGTGAAGTTCCTGAGGAAGGTGGAGTCGTTTTCGCACTGGAAGAGCTGTGCTGCTCCTTCGGCAAGTTGCCATTCACCAACACACTGAGATCCCTAGGTGTCACATCCACTTTCAGACATATGTGCTGCCAGAGCACTTGGTTTCCATGGTAGATGGAAATGGCTTGGGCGCTGAACTTGTCTCTGGATGTGGACTTCTTAGCGCCTTGAGTCAGGATCCACATGGTTGTTTTGTGTGGGGTGGGTGTTCAACATGCCTGGTTTCATCATCCTGGGCTCAATGGGCATTGGACAAGACGGGACAGAACTTAATTTCCGGGACATTTCTTAGGAAAGCTGATGGTATGTGAAGTTCCTGAGGCAGGTGTAGTCGTTTTGGCACTGGAAGAGCTGTGCTGCTCCTTCGGCAAGTTGCCATTCACCAACACACTGAGATCCCTAGGTGTCACATCCACTTTCAGACATATGTGCTGCCAGAGCACTTGGTTTCCATGGTAGATGGAAATGGCTTGTGCTTGAACTTGTCTCTGGACATGGACTTCTTAGCGCCTTGAGGGTGGATCCGTATGGTTGTTTTGTGTGTGGTGGGTGTTCAACATGCCTGATATCATCCTCCTGGGCTCAATGGGCATTGGACGAGATGGGACCTAAGTGCGTTTCCGGGACATCTGCTAGGAAAGCTGATGGTATGTGAAGTTCCTGAGGCAGGTGGAGTCGTTTTGGCACTGGACGAGTTGTGCTGCTCCTTCGGCAAGTTGCCATTCACCAACACACTGAGATCCCTAGGTGTCACATCCACTTTCAGACATATGTGCTGCCAGAGCACTTGGTTGTTTTGTGTGGGTGTTCAACATGGCAAATTTCATCCTCCTGGGCTCAATGGGCATTGGACCAGATGGAACCCAAGGGGTTTCCGGGACATCTGCTAGGAAGCTGATGGTATGTGAAGTTCCTGAGGCAGGTGGAGTCATTTTGGCACTGGAAGACATGTGCTGCTCCTTCGGCAAGTTGCCATTCACCAACATACTGAGATCCCTAGGTGTCACATCCACTTTCAGACATATGTGCTGCCAGAGCACTTGGTTTCCATGGTTGCTGGAAATGGCTTGGGTGCTGAACTTGTCTCTGGAAAGGGACTTCTTAGTTCCTTGAGTCAGGATCTACATGGTTGTTTTGTGTGGTGTGGGTGTTCAACATGCCTGGTGTTTCATCATCCTGAGCTCAAGGGTATTGGACAAGATGGGTCCCAAGTCGGTTTCCGGGACATCTGGTAGGAAAGCTGATGGTATGTGAAGTTCCTGAGGCAGGTGGAGTCGTTTTGGTACTGAAAGACCTGTGCTGCTCCTTCAGCAAGTTGTCATTCACCAACACACTGAGATCCCTAGGTGTCACATGCACTTTCAGACATATGTGCTGCCAGAGCACTTGTTTTCCATGGTAGGTGGAAATGGCTTGGGCGCTGAACTTGTCTCTGGATGTGGACTTCTAAGTCCCTTGAGTCAGGATCTACATGGTTGTTTTGTGTGCGTGTTCATCATGCCTGATATCATCATCCTGGGCTCAATGGGCATTGGACAATATGGCACACAACTGGGTTTCCGGGACATCTGGTAGGAAAGCTGATGGTATGTGAAGTTCCTGAGGCAGGTGGAGTCATTTTGGCAGTGGAAGAGCTGTGCTGCTCCTTCGGCAAGCTGCCATTCACCAACACACTGAGATCCCTAGGTGTCACATCCACTTTCAGACATATGTGCTGCCAGAGCACTTGGTTTCCATGGTAGCTGGAAACGGCTTGGGCACTGAACTTGTCTCTGGATGTGGACTTCTTAGTGCCTTGAGTCAGTATCTACATGGTTGTTTTGTGTGTGCTGTGTGTGCAACATGCCTGATTTCATCATCCTGGGCTCAATGGGCATTGGATGAGATGGGACACAACTCGGTTTCCGGGAAATCTGGTAGGAAAGCTGATGCTATGTGAAGTTCCTGAGGGAGGTGGAGTCGTTTTGGCACTGGAAGAGCTGTGCTGCTCCTTCGGCAAGTTGCCATTCACATACACACTGAGATCCCTAGGTGTCACATCCACTTTCAGACATATGTGCTGCCAGAGCACTTGGTTTCCATGGGAGCTGGAAATGGCTTGGGCGCTGAACTTGTCTCTGGATGTGGACTTCTTAGCGCCTTGAGTGAGGATCCACCTGGTTGTTTTGTGTGGGGTGGGTGTTCAACATGCCTGGTTTCATCAACCTGGGCTCCATGGGCAATGGACAAGACGGGACAGAACTCAATTTCCGGGACATCTGGTAGGAAAGCTGATGGTATGTGAAGTTCCTGAGGCAGGTGGAGACGTTTTGGCACCGGAAGAGCTGTGCTGCTCCTTCGGCAAGTTGCCATTCACCAACACACTGAGATCCCTAGGTGTCACATCCACTTTCAGACATATGTGCTGCCAGAGCACTTGGTTTCCATGGTAGCTGGAAATGGCTTGGGCGCTGAACTTGTCTCTGGATGTGGACTTCTTAGCGCCTTGAGTGAGGATCCACATGGTTGTTTTGTGTGGGGTGGGTGTTCAACATGCCTGGTTTCATCATCCTGGGCTCAATGGGCATTGGACGAGTTGGGACCCAAGTGCGTTTCCGGGACATCAGGTAGGAAAGCTGATGGTATGTGAAGTTCCTGAGGCTGGTGGAGTCGTTTTGGCACTGGAAGAGCTGTGCTGCTCCTTCGGCAAGTTGCCATTCACCAACACACTGAGACCCCTAGGTGTCACATCCACTTTCAGACATATGGGCTGCCAGAGCACTTGGTTTCCATGGTAGCTGGAAATGGCTTGGGCGCTGAACTTGTCTCTGGATGTGGACTTCTTAGCGCCTTGAGTCATGATCTACATGTTTGTTTTGTGTGGGGTGGGTGTTCAACATTCCTGATATCATCATCCTGGCATCAATGGGCATTGGACAAGTTGGGACCCAAGTGGGTTTTCGGGACATCTGCTAGGAAAGCTGATGGTATGTGAAGTTGCTGAGGCAGGTGGAGTCGTTTTGGCACTGGGAGACCTGTCCTGCTCCTTCGGCAAGTTGTCATTCACCAACACACTGAGATCCCTAGGTGTCACATCCACTTTCAGACATATGTGCTGTTAGAGCACTTGGTTTCCATGGGAGCTGGAAATGGCTTGGGCGCTGAACTTGTCTCTGGATGTGGACTTCTTAGTGCCTTGACTCAGGATCCACATGGTTGTTTTGTGTGGGTGTTCAACATGGCAAATTTCATCATCCTGGGCTCAATGGGTATTGGACAAGATGGGACCCAAGTGGGTTTCCGGGACATCTGGTAGGAAAGCTGATGGTATGTGAAGTTCCTGAGGCAGGTGGAGTCGTTTTGGCACTGGAAGAGCTGTGCTGCTCCTTCGGCAAGTTGCCATTCACCAACACACTGAGATCCCTAGGTGTCACATCCACTTTCAGACATATGTGCTGCCAGAGCACTTGGTTTCCATGCTAGCTTTAAATGGCTTGGGCGCTGAACTTGTCTCTGGATGTGGACTTCTTAGCGCCTTGAGTGAGGATTCACATGGTTGTTTTTTGTGGGTGTTCAACAAGGCAAATTTCATCATCCTGGGCTCAATGGGCATTGGACGAGATGGGACCCAAGAAGTTTTCCGGGACATCTGCTAGGAAAGCTGATGGTATGTGAAGTTCCTGAGGCAGGTGGAGTCATTTTGGCACTGGAAGAGCTGTGCTGCTCCTTCGGCAATTTGCCATTCACCAACACACTGAGAACCCTAGGTGTCACATCCTCTTTCAGACATATGTGTTGCCAGAGCACTTGGTTTCCATGGTAGCTGGAAATGGCTTGGGCCCTGAACTTGTCTCTGGATGTGGAGTTCTCAGCGTCTTGAGTGAGGATCCACATGGTTGTTTTGTGTCGGTGTTCAACACGGCAAATTTCATCATCCTGGGCTCAATGGGCATTGGACGAGATGGCACCCAAATGGGATTCTGGGACATCTGGTAGGAAAGCTGATGGTATGTGAAGTTCCTCAGGCAGGTGGAGACGTTTTGGCACTGGAAGACCTGTGCTGCTCCTTCGGCAAGTTGCCATTCACCAACACACTGAGATCCCTAGGTGTCACATCCACTTTCAGACATATGTGCTGCCAGAGCACTTGGTTTCCATGGTAGCTGGAAATGGCTTGGGCGCTGAACTTGTCTCTGGATGTGGACTTCTTAGCGCCTTGAGTCATGATCTACATGTTTGTTTTGTGTGTGGTGGGTGTTCAACATGCCTGATTTCATCATCCTGGGCTCAATGGGCACTGGACGAGATGGGAACCAAGTGGGTTTCCGGGACATCAGGTAGGAAAGCTGATGTTATGTGAAGTTCCTGAGGAAGGTGGAGTCGTTTTCGCACTGGAAGAGCTGTGCTGCTCCTTCGGCAAGTTGCCATTCACCAACACACTGAGATCCCTAGGTGTCACATCCACTTTCAGACATATGTGCTGCCAGAGCACTTGGTTTCCATGGTAGATGGAAATGGCTTGGGCGCTGAACTTGTCTCTGGATGTGGACTTCTTAGCGCCTTGAGTCAGGATCCACATGGTTGTTTTGTGTGGGGTGGGTGTTCAACATGCCTGGTTTCATCATCCTGGGCTCAATGGGCATTGGACAAGACGGGACAGAACTTAATTTCCGGGACATCTCTTAGGAAAGCTGATGGTATGTGAAGTTCCTGAGGCAGGTGGAGTCGTTTTGGCACTGGAAGAGCTGTGCTGCTCCTTCGGCAAGTTGCCATTCACCAACACACTGAGATCCCTAGGTGTCACATCCACTTTCAGACATATGTGCTGCCAGAGCACTTGGTTTCCATGGTAGATGGAAATGGCTTGTGCTTGAACTTGTCTCTGGACATGGACTTCTTAGCGCCTTGAGGGTGGATCCGTATGGTTGTTTTGTGTGTGGTGGGTGTTCAACATGCCTGATATCATCCTCCTGGGCTCAATGGGCATTGGACGAGATGGAACCCAAGTGGGTTTCCGGGACATCTGCTAGGAAAGCTGATGGTATGTGAAGTTCCTGAGGCAGGTGGAGTCGTTTTGGCACTGGACGAGTTGTGCTGCTCCTTCGGCAAGTTGCCATTCACCAACACACTGAGATCCCTAGGTGTCACATCCACTTTCAGACATATGTGCTGCCAGAGCACTTGGTTGTTTTGTGTGGGTGTTCAACATGGCAAATTTCATCCTCCTGGGCTCAATGGGCATTGGACCAGATGGAACCCAAGGGGTTTCCGGGACATCTGCTAGGAAGCTGATGGTATGTGAAGTTCCTGAGGCAGGTGGAGTCATTTTGGCACTGGAAGACATGTGCTGCTCCTTCGGCAAGTTGCCATTCACCAACATACTGAGATCCCTAGGTGTCACATCCACTTTCAGACATATGTGCTGCCAGAGCACTTGGTTTCCATGGTTGCTGGAAATGGCTTGGGTGCTGAACTTGTCTCTGGAAAGGGACTTCTTAGTCCCTTGAGTCAGGATCTACATGGTTGTTTTGTGTGGTGTGGGTGTTCAACATGCCTGGTGTTTCATCATCCTGAGCTCAAGGGTATTGGACAAGATGGGTCCCAAGTCGGTTTCCGGGACATCTGGTAGGAAAGCTGATGGTATGTGAAGTTCCTGAGGCAGGTGGAGTCGTTTTGGTACTGAAAGACCTGTGCTGCTCCTTCAGCAAGTTGTCATTCACCAACACACTGAGATCCCTAGGTGTCACATCCACTTTCAGACATATGTGCTGCCAGAGCACTTGGTTTCCATGGTAGCTGGAAATGGCTTGGGCGCTGAACTTGTCTCTGGATGTGGACTTCTTAGTCCCTTGAGTCAGGATCTACATGGTTGTTTTGTGTGCGTGTTCATCATGCCTGATATCATCATCCTGGGCTCAATGGGCATTGGACAATATGGCACACAACTGGGTTTCCGGGACATCTGGTAGGAAAGCTGATGGTATGTGAAGTTCCTGAGGCAGGTGGAGTCATTTTGGCAGTGGAAGAGCTGTGCTGCTCCTTCGGCAAGTTGCCATTCACCAACACACTGAGATCCCTAGGTGTCACATCCACTTTCAGACATATGTGCTGCCAGAGCACTTGGTTTCCATGGTAGCTGGAAACGGCTTGGGCACTGAACTTGTCTCTGGATGTGGACTTCTTAGTGCCTTGAGTCAGTATCTACATGGTTGTTTTGTGTGTGCTGTGTGTGCAACATGCCTGATTTCATCATCCTGGGCTCAATGGGCATTGGATGAGATGGGACACAACTCGGTTTCCGGGACATCTGGTAGGAAAGCTGATGGTATGTGAAGTTCCTGAGGCTGGTGGAGTCGTTTTGGCACTGGAAGAGCTGTGCTGCTCCTTCGGCAAGTTGCCATTCACCAACACACTGAGATCCCTAGGTGTCACATCCACTTTCAGACATATGTGCTGCCAGAGCACTTGGTTTCCATGGTAGCTGGAAATGGCTTGGGCGCTGAACTTGTCTCTGGATGTGGACTTCTTAGCGCCTTGAGTCATGATCTACATGTTTGTTTTGTGTGGGGTGGGTGTTCAACATTTCAGATATCATCATCCTGGGCTCAATGGGCATTGGACAAGTTGGGACCCAAGTGGGTTTTCGGGACATCTGCTAGGAAAGCTGATGGTATGTGAAGTTGCTGAGGCAGGTGGAGTCGTTTTGGCACTGGGAGACCTGTCCTGCTCCTTCGGCAAGTTGCCATTCACCAACACACTGAGATCCCTAGGTGTCACATCCACTTTCAGACATATGTGCTGTTAGAGCACTTGGTTTCCATGGGAGCTGGAAATGGCTTGGGCGCTGAACTTGTCTCTGGATGTGGACTTCTTAGTGCCTTGACTCAGGATCCACATGGTTGTTTTGTGTGGGTGTTCAACACTGCAAATTTCATCATCCTGGGCTCAATGGGTATTGGACAAGATGGGACCCAAGTGGGTTTCCGGGACATCTGGTAGGAAAGCTGATGGTATGTGAAGTTCCTGAGGCAGGTGGAGTCGTTTTGGCACTGGAAGAGCTGTGCTGCTCCTTCGGCAAGTTGCCATTCACCAACACACTGAGATCCCTAGGTGTCACATCCACTTTCAGACATATGTGCTGCCAGAGCACTTGGTTTCCATGGTAGCTGGAAATGGCTTGGGCGCTGAACTTGTCTCTGGATGTGGACTTCTTAGCGCCTTGAGTCATGATCTACATGTTTGTTTTGTGTGTGGTGGGTGTTCAACATGCCTGATTTCATCATCCTGGGCTCAATGGGCACTGGACGAGATGGGAACCAAGTGGGTTTCCGGGACATCAGGTAGGAAAGCTGATGTTATGTGAAGTTCCTGAGGAAGGTGGAGTCGTTTTCGCACTGGAAGAGCTGTGCTGCTCCTTCGGCAAGTTGCCATTCACCAACACACTGAGATCCCTAGGTGTCACATCCACTTTCAGACATATGTGCTGCCAGAGCACTTGGTTTCCATGGTAGCTGGAAACGGCTTGGGCACTGAACTTGTCTCTGGATGTGGACTTCTTAGTGCCTTGAGTCAGTATCTACATGGTTGTTTTGTGTGTGCTGTGTGTGCAACATGCCTGATTTCATCATCCTGGGCTCAATGGGCATTGGATGAGATGGGACACAACTCGGTTTCCGGGACATCTGGTAGGAAAGCTGATGGTATGTGAAGTTCCTGAGGCTGGTGGAGTCGTTTTGGCACTGGAAGAGCTGTGCTGCTCCTTCGGCAAGTTGCCATTCACCAACACACTGAGATCCCTAGGTGTCACATCCACTTTCAGACATATGTGCTGCCAGAGCACTTGGTTTCCATGGTAGCTGGAAATGGCTTGGGCGCTGAACTTGTCTCTGGATGTGGACTTCTTAGCGCCTTGAGTCATGATCTACATGTTTGTTTTGTGTGGGGTGGGTGTTCAACATTTCAGATATCATCATCCTGGCATCAATGGGCATTGGACAAGTTGGGACCCAAGTGGGTTTTCGGGACATCTGCTAGGAAAGCTGATGGTATGTGAAGTTGCTGAGGCAGGTGGAGTCGTTTTGGCACTGGGAGACCTGTCCTGCTCCTTCGGCAAGTTGCCATTCACCAACACACTGAGATCCCTAGGTGTCACATCCACTTTCAGACATATGTGCTGCCAGAGCACTTGGTTTCCATGGTAGCTGGAAACGGCTTGGGCACTGAACTTGTCTCTGGATGTGGACTTCTTAGTGCCTTGAGTCAGTATCTACATGGTTGTTTTGTGTGTGCTGTGTGTGCAACATGCCTGATTTCATCATCCTGGGCTCAATGGGCATTGGATGAGATGGGACACAACTCGGTTTCCGGGACATCTGGTAGGAAAGCTGATGGTATGTGAAGTTCCTGAGGCTGGTGGAGTCGTTTTGGCACTGGAAGAGCTGTGCTGCTCCTTCGGCAAGTTGCCATTCACCAACACACTGAGATCCCTAGGTGTCACATCCACTTTCAGACATATGTGCTGCCAGAGCACTTGGTTTCCATGGTAGCTGGAAATGGCTTGGGCGCTGAACTTGTCTCTGGATGTGGACTTCTTAGCGCCTTGAGTCATGATCTACATGTTTGTTTTGTGTGGGGTGGGTGTTCAACATTTCAGATATCATCATCCTGGGCTCAATGGGCATTGGACAAGTTGGGACCCAAGTGGGTTTTCGGGACATCTGCTAGGAAAGCTGATGGTATGTGAAGTTGCTGAGGCAGGTGGAGTCGTTTTGGCACTGGGAGACCTGTCCTGCTCCTTCGGCAAGTTGCCATTCACCAACACACTGAGATCCCTAGGTGTCACATCCACTTTCAGACATATGTGCTGTTAGAGCACTTGGTTTCCATGGGAGCTGGAAATGGCTTGGGCGCTGAACTTGTCTCTGGATGTGGACTTCTTAGTGCCTTGACTCAGGATCCACATGGTTGTTTTGTGTGGGTGTTCAACATGGCAAATTTCATCATCCTGGGCTCAATGGGTATTGGACAAGATGGGACCCAAGTGGGTTTCCGGGACATCTGGTAGGAAAGCTGATGGTATGTGAAGTTCCTGAGGCAGGTGGAGTCGTTTTGGCACTGGAAGAGCTGTGCTGCTCCTTCGGCAAGTTGCCATTCACCAACACACTGAGATCCCTAGGTGTCACATCCTCTTTCAGACATATGTGCTGCCAGAGCACTTGTTTTCCATGGTAGGTGGAAATGGCTTGGGCGCTGAACTTATCTCTGGATGTGGACTTCTTAGCGCCTTGAATGAGGATCCACATGGTTGTTTTGTGTGGGGTGGGTGTTCAACATGCCTGGTTTCATCATCCTGGGCTCAATGGGCATTGGACAAGTTGGGTCTCAACTCGGTTTCCGGGACTTCTGCTAGGAAAGCTGATGGTATGTGAAGTTCCTGAGGCAGGTGGAGTCATTTTGGCACTGGAAGAGCTGTGCTGCTCCTTCGGCAAGTTGCCATTCACCAACACACTGAGATCCCTAGGTGTCACATCCTCTTTCAGACATATGTGTTGCCAGAGCACTTGGATTCCATGGGAGCTGGAAATGGCTTGGGCACTGAACTTGTCTCTGGATGTGGAGTTCTCAGCGTCT
The DNA here is from genome assembly GCF_017591425.1 of Ochotona curzoniae. Lineage (NCBI taxonomy): Eukaryota > Metazoa > Chordata > Mammalia > Lagomorpha > Ochotonidae > Ochotona > Ochotona curzoniae. The sequence continues at coordinate 95,575 of NW_024467103.1, read as the reverse complement.
TGAGTGAGGATCCACATGGTTGTTTTGTGTCGGTGTTCAACACGGCAAATTTCATCATCCTGGGCTCAATGGGCATTGGACGAGATGGCACCCAAATGGGATTCTGGGACATCTGGTAGGAAAGCTGATGGTATGTGAAGTTCCTGAGGCAGGTGGAGTCATTTTGGCACTGGAAGAGCTGTGCTGCTGCTTCGGCAAGTTGGGATTCACCAACACACTGAGATCCCTAGGTGTCACATCCTCTTTCAGACATATGTGCTGCCAGAGCACTTGGTTTCCATGGTAGCTGGAAATGGCTTGGGCGCTGAACTTGTCTCTGGATGTGGACTTCTTAGTGCCTTGAGTCATGAGCAACAGGTTTGTTTTGTGTGGGGTGGGTGTTCAACATTCCTGATATCATCCTCCTGGGCTCAATGGGCATTGGACGAGTTGGGACCCAAGTGGGTTTCCGGGACATCAGGTAGGAAAGCTGATGGTATGTGAAGTTCCTGAGGCAGGTGGAGTCGTTTTGGGACTGGAAGACCTGTCCTGCTCCTTCGGCAAGTTGCCATTCACCAACACACTGAGAACCCTAGGTGTCACATCCACTTTCAGACATATGTGCTGCCAGAGCACTTGGTTTCCATGGTAACTGGAAATGGCTTGGGCGCTGAACTTGTCTCTGGATGTGGAATTCTTAGCGCCTTGAGTGAGTATCCACATGGTTGTTTTGTGTGGGGTGGGTGTTCAACATGCCTGGTTTCATCATCCTGGGCTCAATGGGCATTGGATGAGATGGGACCCAATTGGGTTTCCAGAACTTCTGCTTGGAAAGCTGATGGTATGTGAAGTTCCTGAGGCAGGTGGAGTCGTTTTGGCACTGGACGAGTTGTGCTGCTCCTTCGGCAAGTTGCCATTCACCAACAAACTGAGATCCCTAGGTGTCACATCCACTTTCAGACATATGTGCTGCCAGAGCACTTGGTTTCCATGGTAGCTGGAAATGTATTGGGCGCTGAACTTGTCTCTGGATGTGGACTTCTTAGCGCCTTGAGTCATGGTCTACATGTTTGTTTTGTGTGGGGTGGGTGTTCAACATGCCTGATATCATCATCCTGGCCTCATGGGCATTGGAAAAGTTGGGACCCAAGTGGGTTTTCGGGACATCTGCTAGGAAAGCTGATGGTATGTGAAGTTCCTGAGGCTGGTGGAGTCGTTTTGGCACTGGAAGACCTGTCCTGCTCCTTCGGCAATATGCCATTCACCAACACACTGAGATCCCTAGGTGTCACATCCACTTTCAGACATATGTGCTGCCAGAGCACTTGGTTTCCATGGTAGCTGGAAATGGCTTGGGCGCTGAACTTGTCTCTGGATGTGGACTTCTTAGCGCCTTGAGTCAGGATCCACATGGTTGTTTTGTGTGGGGTGGGTGTTCAACATGCCTGGTTTCATCATCCTGGGCTCAATGGGCATTGGACAAGATTTGACCCAAGTGGGTTTCCGGGACTTCTGCTAGGAAAGCTGATGGTATGTGAAGTTCCTGAGGCAGGTGGAGTCGTTTTGGCACTGGAAGAGCTGTGCTGCTCCTTCGGCAAGTTGCCATTCACCAACACACTGCGATCCCTAGGTGTCACATCCACTTTCAGACATATGTGCTGCCAGAGCACTTGGTTTCCATGGTAGCTGGAAATGGCTTGGGCGCTGAACTTGTCTCTGGATGTGGACTTCTTAGTGCCTTGAGTCAGGATCTACATGGTTGTTTTGTGTGTGCTGTGTGTTCAACATTCCTGATTTCATCATCCTGGGCTCAATGGGCATTGGACGAGATGGCACCCAACTGGGTTTCCGGGGCATCTGATAGGAAAGCTGATGGTATGTGAAGTTCCTGAGGCAGGTGGAGTCGTTTTGGGACTGGAAGAGCTGTGCTGCTCCTTCGGCAAGTTGCCATTCAGCAACAAACTCAGATACTAGGTGTCATATCCTCTTTAAGACATATGTGCTGCCAGAGCACTTGGTTTCCATGGTAGCTGGAAATGGCTTGGGCGCTGAACTTGTCTCTGGATGTGGACTTCTTAGCGCCTTGAGTGAGGATCCACATGGTTGTTTTGTGTGGGGTGGGTGTTCAACATGCCTGGTTTCATCATCCTGGGCTCAATGGGCATTGGACGAGTTGGGACCCAAGTGGGTTTCCGGGACATCAGGTAGGAAAGCTGATGGTATGTGAAGTTCCTGAGGCTGGTGGAGTCGTTTTGGCACTGGAAGAGCTGTGCTGCTCCTTCGGCAAGTTGCCATTCACCAACACACTGAGATCCCTAGGTGTCACATCCACTTTCAGACATATGTGCTGCCAGAGCACTTGGTTTCCATGGTAGCTGGAAATGGCTTGGGCGCTGAACTTGTCTCTGGATCTGGACTTCTTAGCGCCTTGAGTGAGGATTCACATGGTTGTTTTTTGTGGGTGTTCAACAAGGCAAATTTCATCATCCTGGGCTCAATGGGCATTGGACGAGATGGGACCCAAGAAGTTTTCCGGGACATCTGCTAGGAAAGCTGATGGTATGTGAAGTTCCTGAGGCAGGTGGAGTCATTTTGGCACTGGAAGAGCTGTGCTGCTCCTTCGGCAATTTGCCATTCACCAACACACTGAGAACCCTAGGTGTCACATCCTCTTTCAGACATATGTGTTGCCAGAGCACTTGGTTTCCATGGTAGCTGGAAATGGCTTGGGCCCTGAACTTGTCTCTGGATGTGGAGTTCTCAGCGTCTTGAGTGAGGATCCACATGGTTGTTTTGTGTCGGTGTTCAACACGGCAAATTTCATCATCCTGGGCTCAATGGGCATTGGACGAGATGGCACCCAAATGGGATTCTGGGACATCTGGTAGGAAAGCTGATGGTATGTGAAGTTCCTGAGGCAGGTGGAGACGTTTGGCACTGGAAGACCTGTGCTGCTCCTTCGGCAAGTTGCCATTCACCAACACACTGAGATCCCTAGGTGTCACATCCACTTTCAGACATATGTGCTGCCAGAGCACTTGGTTTCCATGGTAGCTGGAAATGGCTTGGGCGCTGAACTTGTCTCTGGATGTGGACTTCTTAGCGCCTTGAGTCATGATCTACATGTTTGTTTTGTGTGTGGTGGGTGTTCAACATGCCTGATTTCATCATCCTGGGCTCAATGGGCACTGGACGAGATGGGAACCAAGTGGGTTTCCGGGACATCAGGTAGGAAAGCTGATGTTATGTGAAGTTCCTGAGGAAGGTGGAGTCGTTTTCGCACTGGAAGAGCTGTGCTGCTCCTTCGGCAAGTTGCCATTCACCAACACACTGAGATCCCTAGGTGTCACATCCACTTTCAGACATATGTGCTGCCAGAGCACTTGGTTTCCATGGTAGATGGAAATGGCTTGGGCGCTGAACTTGTCTCTGGATGTGGACTTCTTAGCGCCTTGAGTCAGGATCCACATGGTTGTTTTGTGTGGGGTGGGTGTTCAACATGCCTGGTTTCATCATCCTGGGCTCAATGGGCATTGGACAAGACGGGACAGAACTTAATTTCCGGGACATCTCTTAGGAAAGCTGATGGTATGTGAAGTTCCTGAGGCAGGTGGAGTCGTTTTGGCACTGGAAGAGCTGTGCTGCTCCTTCGGCAAGTTGCCATTCACCAACACACTGAGATCCCTAGGTGTCACATCCACTTTCAGACATATGTGCTGCCAGAGCACTTGGTTTCCATGGTAGCTGGAAATGGCTTGTGCTTGAACTTGTCTCTGGACATGGACTTCTTAGCGCCTTGAGGGTGGATCCGTATGGTTGTTTTGTGTGTGGTGGGTGTTCAACATGCCTGATATCATCCTCCTGGGCTCAATGGGCATTGGACGAGATGGGACCCAAGTGGGTTTCCGGGACATCTGCTAGGAAAGCTGATGGTATGTGAAGTTCCTGAGGCAGGTGGAGTCGTTTTGGCACTGGACGAGTTGTGCTGCTCCTTCGGCAAGTTGCCATTCACCAACACACTGAGATCCCTAGGTGTCACATCCACTTTCAGACATATGTGCTGCCAGAGCACTTGGTTGTTTTGTGTGGGTGTTCAACATGGCAAATTTCATCCTCCTGGGCTCAATGGGCATTGGACCAGATGGAACCCAAGGGGTTTCCGGGACATCTGCTAGGAAGCTGATGGTATGTGAAGTTCCTGAGGCAGGTGGAGTCATTTTGGCACTGGAAGACATGTGCTGCTCCTTCGGCAAGTTGCCATTCACCAACATACTGAGATCCCTAGGTGTCACATCCACTTTCAGACATATGTGCTGCCAGAGCACTTGGTTTCCATGGTTGCTGGAAATGGCTTGGGTGCTGAACTTGTCTCTGGAAAGGGACTTCTTAGTCCCTTGAGTCAGGATCTACATGGTTGTTTTGTGTGGTGTGGGTGTTCAACATTCCTGATTTCATCATCCTGAGCTCAAGGGTATTGGACAAGATGGGTCCCAAGTGGGTTTCCGGGACATCTGGTAGGAAAGCTGATGGTATGTGAAGTTCCTGAGGCTGGTGGAGTCGTTTTGGCACTGGAAGAGCTGTGCTGCTCCTTCGGCAAGTTGCCATTCACCAACACACTGAGATCCCTAGGTGTCACATCCACTTTCAGACATATGTGCTGCCAGAGCACTTGGTTTCCATGGTAGCTGGAAATGGCTTGGGCGCTGAACTTGTCTCTGGATGTGGACTTCTTAGCGCCTTGAGTCATGATCTACATGTTTGTTTTGTGTGGGGTGGGTGTTCAACATTTCAGATATCATCATCCTGGCATCAATGGGCATTGGACAAGTTGGGACCCAAGTGGGTTTTCGGGACATCTGCTAGGAAAGCTGATGGTATGTGAAGTTGCTGAGGCAGGTGGAGTCGTTTTGGCACTGGAAGAGCTGTGCTGCTCCTTCGGCAAGTTGCCATTCACCAACACACTGAGATCCCTAGGTGTCACATCCACTTTCAGACATATGTGCTGTTAGAGCACTTGGTTTCCATGGGAGCTGGAAATGGCTTGGGCGCTGAACTTGTCTCTGGATGTGGAGTTCTTAGTGCCTTGACTCAGGATCCACATGGTTGTTTTGTGTGGGTGTTCAACATGGCAAATTTCATCATCCTGGGCTCAATGGGTATTGGACAAGATGGGACCCAAGTGGGTTTCCGGGACATCTGGTAGGAAAGCTGATGGTATGTGAAGTTCCTGAGGCAGGTGGAGTCGTTTTGGCACTGGAAGAGCTGTGCTGCTCCTTCGGCAAGTTGCCATTCACCAACACACTGAGATCCCTAGGTGTCACATCCACTTTCAGACATATGTGCTGCCAGAGCACTTGGTTTCCATGGTAGATGGAAATGGCTTGGGCGCTGAACTTGTCTCTGGATGTGGACTTCTTAGCGCCTTGAGTGAGGATTCACATGGTTGTTTTTTGTGGGTGTTCAACAAGGCAAATTTCATCATCCTGGGCTCAATGAGCATTGGACGAGATGGGACCAAAGAAGTTTTCCGGGACATCTGCTAGGAAAGCTGATGGTATGTGAAGTTCCTGAGGCAGGTGGAGTCATTTTGGCACTGGAAGAGCTGTGCTGCTCCTTCGGCAATTTGCCATTCACCAACACACTGAGAACCCTAGGTGTCACATCCTCTTTCAGACATATGTGCTGCCAGAGCACTTGGTTTCCATGGTAGCTGGAAATGGCTTGGGCGCTGAACTTGTCTCTGGATGTGGACTTCTTAGTGCCTTGAGTCATGATCAACAGGTTTGTTTTGTGTGGGGTGGGTTTTCAAAATTCCTGATATCATCCTCCTGGGCTCAATGGGCATTGGACGAGTTGGGACCCAAGTGGGTTCTCCGGATCTCTGGTAGGAAAGCTGATAGTATGTGAAGTTCCTGAGGCAGGTGGAGTCGTTTTGGCACTGGAGGATCTGTGCTGCTCCTTCGGCAAGTTGCCATTCACCAACACACTGTGATCCCTAGGTTTCTCATCCTCTTTCAGACATATGTGCTGCCAGAGCACTTGGTTTCCATGGTAGCTGGAAATGGCTTGGGCGCTGAACTTGTCTCTGGATGTGGAGTTCTCAGCGCCTTGAGTCAGGATCTACATGGTTGTTTTGTGTCGGTGTTCAACACGGCAAATTTCATCCTCCTGGGCTCAATGGGCATTGGACAATATGGCACCCAAATGAGATTCTGGGACATCTGGTAGGAAAGCTGATGGTATGTGAAGTTCCTGAGGCAGGTGGAGTCGTTTTGGCACTGGAAGACCTGTCCTGCTCCTTCGGCAAGTTGCCATTCACCAACACACTGAGATCCCTAGGTGTCACATCCTCTTTCAGACATATGTGCTGCCAGAGCACTTGTTTTCCATGGTAGGTGGAAATGGCTTGGGCGCTGAACTTATCTCTGGATGTGGACTTCTTAGCGCCTTGAATGAGGATCCACATGGTTTTTTTTTGTGGGGTGGGTGTTCAACATGCCTGGTTTCATCATCCTGGGCTCAATGGGCATTGGACAAGTTGGGTCTCAACTCGGTTTCCGGGACTTCTGCTAGGAAAGCTGATGGTATGTGAAGTTCCTGAGGCAGGTGGAGTCATTTTGGCACTGGAAGAGCTGTGCTGCTCCTTCGGCAAGTTGCCATTCACCAACACACTGAGATCCCTAGGTGTCACATCCTCTTTCAGACATATGTGTTGCCAGAGCACTTGGATTCCATGGGAGCTGGAAATGGCTTGGGCACTGAACTTGTCTCTGGATGTGGAGTTCTCAGCGTCTTGAGTGAGGATCCACATGGTTGTTTTGTATCGGTGTTCAACACGGCAAATTTCATCATCCTGGGCTCAATGGGCATTGGACGAGATGGCACCCAAATGGGATTCTGGGACATCTGGTAGGAAAGCTGATGGTATGTGAAGTTCCTGAGGCAGGTGGAGACGTTTTGGCACTGGAAGACCTGTGCTGCTCCTTCGGCAAGTTGCCATTCACCAACACACTGAGATCCCTAGGTGTCACATCCACTTTCAGACATATGTGCTGCCAGAGCACTTGGTTTCCATGGTAGCTGGAAATGGCTTGGGCGCTGAACTTGTCTCTGGATGTGGACTTCTTAGCGCCTTGAGTCATGATCTACATGTTTGTTTTGTGTGTGGTGGGTGTTCAACATGCCTGATTTCATCATCCTGGGCTCAATGGGCACTGGACGAGATGGGAACCAAGTGGGTTTCCGGGACATCAGGTAGGAAAGCTGATGTTATGTGAAGTTCCTGAGGAAGGTGGAGTCGTTTTCGCACTGGAAGAGCTGTGCTGCTCCTTCGGCAAGTTGCCATTCACCAACACACTGAGATCCCTAGGTGTCACATCCACTTTCAGACATATGTGCTGCCAGAGCACTTGGTTTCCATGGTAGATGGAAATGGCTTGGGCGCTGAACTTGTCTCTGGATGTGGACTTCTTAGCGCCTTGAGTCAGGATCCACATGGTTGTTTTGTGTGGGGTGGGTGTTCAACATGCCTGGTTTCATCATCCTGGGCTCAATGGGCATTGGACAAGACGGGACAGAACTTAATTTCCGGGACATCTCTTAGGAAAGCTGATGGTATGTGAAGTTCCTGAGGCAGGTGGAGTCGTTTTGGCACTGGAAGAGCTGTGCTGCTCCTTCGGCAAGTTGCCATTCACCAACACACTGAGATCCCTAGGTGTCACATCCACTTTCAGACATATGTGCTGCCAGAGCACTTGGTTTCCATGGTAGCTGGAAATGGCTTGTGCTTGAACTTGTCTCTGGACATGGACTTCTTAGCGCCTTGAGGGTGGATCCGTATGGTTGTTTTGTGTGTGGTGGGTGTTCAACATGCCTGATATCATCCTCCTGGGCTCAATGGGCATTGGACGAGATGGGACCCAAGTTGGTTTCCGGGACATCTGCTAGGAAAGCTGATGGTATGTGAAGTTCCTGAGGCAGGTGGAGTCGTTTTGGCACTGGACGAGTTGTGCTGCTCCTTCGGCAAGTTGCCATTCACCAACACACTGAGATCCCTAGGTGTCACATCCACTTTCAGACATATGTGCTGCCAGAGCACTTGGTTGTTTTGTGTGGGTGTTCAACATGGCAAATTTCATCCTCCTGGGCTCAATGGGCATTGGACCAGATGGAACCCAAGGGGTTTCCGGGACATCTGCTAGGAAGCTGATGGTATGTGAAGTTCCTGAGGCAGGTGGAGTCATTTTGGCACTGGAAGACATGTGCTGCTCCTTCGGCAAGTTGCCATTCACCAACATACTGAGATCCCTAGGTGTCACATCCACTTTCAGACATATGTGCTGCCAGAGCACTTGGTTTCCATGGTTGCTGGAAATGGCTTGGGTGCTGAACTTGTCTCTGGAAAGGGACTTCTTAGTCCCTTGAGTCAGGATCTACATGGTTGTTTTGTGTGGTGTGGGTGTTCAACATTCCTGATTTCATCATCCTGAGCTCAAGGGTATTGGACAAGATGGGTCCCAAGTGGGTTTCCGGGACTTCTGCTAGGAAAGCTGATGGTATGTGAAGTTCCTGAGGCTGGTGGAGTCGTTTTGGCACTGGAAGAGCTGTGCTGCTCCTTCGGCAAGTTGCCATTCACCAACACACTGAGATCCCTAGGTGTCACATCCACTTTCAGACATATGTGCTGCCAGAGCACTTGGTTTCCATGGTAGCTGGAAATGGCTTGGGCGCTGAACTTGTCTCTGGATGTGGACTTCTTAGCGCCTTGAGTCATGATCTACATGTTTGTTTTGTGTGGGGTGGGTGTTCAACATTTCAGATATCATCATCCTGGCATCAATGGGCATTGGACAAGTTGGGACCCAAGTGGGTTTTCGGGACATCTGCTAGGAAAGCTGATGGTATGTGAAGTTGCTGAGGCAGGTGGAGTCGTTTTGGCACTGGAAGAGCTGTGCTGCTCCTTCGGCAAGTTGCCATTCACCAACACACTGAGATCCCTAGGTGTCACATCCACTTTCAGACATATGTGCTGTTAGAGCACTTGGTTTCCATGGGAGCTGGAAATGGCTTGGGCGCTGAACTTGTCTCTGGATGTGGACTTCTTAGTGCCTTGACTCAGGATCCACATGGTTGTTTTGTGTGGGTGTTCAACATGGCAAATTTCATCATCCTGGGCTCAATGGGTATTGGACAAGATGGGACCCAAGTGGGTTTCCGGGACATCTGGTAGGAAAGCTGATGGTATGTGAAGTTCCTGAGGCAGGTGGAGTCGTTTTGGCACTGGAAGAGCTGTGCTGCTCCTTCGGCAAGTTGCCATTCACCAACACACTGAGATCCCTAGGTGTCACATCCACTTTCAGACATATGTGCTGCCAGAGCACTTGGTTTCCATGGTAGATGGAAATGGCTTGGGCGCTGAACTTGTCTCTGGATGTGGACTTCTTAGCGCCTTGAGTGAGGATTCACATGGTTGTTTTTTGTGGGTGTTCAACAAGGCAAATTTCATCATCCTGGGCTCAATGAGCATTGGACGAGATGGGACCCAAGAAGTTTTCCGGGACATCTGCTAGGAAAGCTGATGGTATGTGAAGTTCCTGAGGCAGGTGGAGTCATTTTGGCACTGGAAGAGCTGTGCTGCTCCTTCGGCAATTTGCCATTCACCAACACACTGAGATCCCTAGGTGTCACATCCTCTTTCAGACATATGTGCTGCCAGAGCACTTGGTTTCCATGGTAGCTGGAAATGGCTTGGGCGCTGAACTTGTCTCTGGATGTGGACTTCTTAGTGCCTTGAGTCATGATCAACAGGTTTGTTTTGTGTGGGGTGGGTGTTCAAAATTCCTGATATCATCCTCCTGGGCTCAATGGGCATTGGACGAGTTGGGACCCAAGTGGGTTCTCCGGATCTCTGGTAGGAAAGCTGATGGTATGTGAAGTTCCTGAGGCAGGTGGAGTCATTTTGGCACTGGAGGATCTGTGCTGCTCCTTCGGCAAGTTGCCATTCACCAACACACTGTGATCCCTAGGTTTCTCATCCTCTTTCAGACATATGTGCTGCCAGAGCACTTGGTTTCCATGGTAGCTGGAAATGGCTTGGGCGCTGAACTTGTCTCTGGATGTGGAGTTCTCAGCGCCTTGAGTCAGGATCTACATGGTTGTTTTGTGTCGGTGTTCAACACGGCAAATTTCATCCTCCTGGGCTCAATGGGCATTGGACAATATGGCACCCAAATGAGATTCTGGGACATCTGGTAGGAAAGCTGATGGTATGTGAAGTTCCTGAGGCAGGTGGAGTCGTTTTGGCACTGGAAGACCTGTCCTGCTCCTTCGGCAAGTTGCCATTCACCAACACACTGAGATCCCTAGGTGTCACATCCTCTTTCAGACATATGTGCTGCCAGAGCACTTGTTTTCCATGGTAGGTGGAAATGGCTTGGGCGCTGAACTTATCTCTGGATGTGGACTTCTTAGCGCCTTGAATGAGGATCCACATGGTTTTTTTTTGTGGGGTGGGTGTTCAACATGCCTGGTTTCATCATCCTGGGCTCAATGGGCATTGGACAAGTTGGGTCTCAACTCGGTTTCCGGGACTTCTGCTAGGAAAGCTGATGGTATGTGAAGTTCCTGAGGCAGGTGGAGTCATTTTGGCACTGGAAGAGCTGTGCTGCTCCTTCGGCAAGTTGCCATTCACCAACACACTGAGATCCCTAGGTGTCACATCCTCTTTCAGACATATGTGTTGCCAGAGCACTTGGATTCCATGGGAGCTGGAAATGGCTTGGGCACTGAACTTGTCTCTGGATGTGGAGTTCTCAGCGTCTTGAGTGAGGATCCACATGGTTGTTTTGTGTCGGTGTTCAACACGGCAAATTTCATCATCCTGGGCTCAATGGGCATTGGACGAGATGGCACCCAAATGGGATTCTGGGACATCTGGTAGGAAAGCTGATGGTATGTGAAGTTCCTGAGGCAGGTGGAGTCATTTTGGCACTGGAAGAGCTGTCCTGCTGCTTCTGCAAGTTGGGATTCACCAACACACTGAGATCCCTAGGTGTCACATCCTCTTTCAGACATATGTGCTGCCAGAGCACTTGGTTTCCATGGTAGCTGGAAATGGCTTGGGCGCTGAACTTGTCTCTGGATGTGGACTTCTTAGTGCCTTGAGTCATGAGCAACAGGTTTGTTTTGTGTGGGGTGGGTGTTCAACATTCCTGATATCATCCTCCTGGGCTCAATGGGCATTGGATGAGTTGGGACCCAAGTGGGTTTCCGGGACATCTGCTAGGAAAGCTGATGGTATGTGAAGTTCCTGAGGCAGGTGGAGTCGTTTTGGGACTGGAAGACCTGTCCTGCTCCTTCGGCAAGTTGCCATTCACCAACACACTGAGAACCCTAGGTGTCACATCCACTTTCAGACATATGTGCTGTCAGAGCACTTGGTTTCCATGGTAACTGGAAATGGCTTGGGCGCTGAACTTGTCTCTGGATGTGGAATTCTTAGCGCCTTGAGTGAGTATCCACATGGTTGTTTTGTGTGTGCTGTGTGTTCAACATGCCTGGTTTCATCATCCTGGGCTCAATGGGCATTGGATGAGATGGGACCCAATTGGGTTTCCAGAACTTCTGCTTGGAAAGCTGATGGTATGGGAAGTTCCTGAGGCAGGTGGAGTCGTTTTGGCACTGGACGAGTTGTGCTGCTCCTTCGGCAAGTTGCCATTCACCAACAAACTGAGATCCCTAGGTGTCACATCCACTTTCAGACATATGTGCTGCCAGAGCACTTGGTTTCCATGGTAGCTGGAAATGTATTGGGCGCTGAACTTGTCTCTGGATGTGGACTTCTTAGCGCCTTGAGTCATGGTCTACATGTTTGTTTTGTGTGGGGTGGGTGTTCAACATGCCTGATATCATCATCCTGGCCTCAATGGGCATTGGAAAAGTTGGGACCCAAGTGGGTTTTCGGGACATCTGCTAGGAAAGCTGATGGTATGTGAAGTTCCTGAGGCTGGTGGAGTCGTTTTGGCACTGGAAGACCTGTCCTGCTCCTTCGGCAATATGCAATTCACCAACACACTGAGATCCCTAGGTGTCACATCCACTTTCAGACATATGTGCTGCCAGAGCACTTGGTTTCCATGGTAGCTGGAAATGGCTTGGGCGCTGAACTTGTCTCTGGATGTGGACTTCTTAGCGCCTTGAGTCAGGATCCACATGGTTGTTTTGTGTGGGGTGGGTGTTCAACATGCCTGGTTTCATCATCCTGGGCTCAATGGGCATTGGACAAGATTTGACCCAAGTGGGTTTCCGGGACTTCTGCTAGGAAAGCTGATGGTATGTGAAGTTCCTGAGGCAGGTGGAGTCGTTTTGGCACTGGAAGAGCTGTGCTGCTCCTTCGGCAAGTTGCCATTCACCAACACACTGCGATCCCTAGGTGTCACATCCACTTTCAGACATATGTGCTGCCAGAGCACTTGGTTTCCATGGTAGCTGGAAATGGCTTGGGCGCTGAACTTGTCTCTGGATGTGGACTTCTTAGTGCCTTGAGTCAGGATCTACATGGTTGTTTTGTCTGGGGTGGGTGTTCAACATTCCTGATTTCATCATCCTGGGCTCAATGGGCATTGGACGAGATTGCACCCAACTGGGTTTCCGGGGCATCTGATAGGAAAGCTGATGGTATGTGAAGTTCCTGAGGCAGGTGGAGTCGTTTTGGGACTGGAAGAGCTGTGCTGCTCCTTCGGCAAGTTGCCATTCAGCAACAAATTCAGACACTAGGTGTCATATCCTCTTTAAGACATATGTGCTGCCAGAGCACTTGGTTTCCATGGTAGCTGGAAATGACTTGGGCGCTGAACTTGTCTCTGGATGTGGACCTCTTAGTCCCTTGAGTCAGGATCTACATGGTTTTTTTTGCGTGCGTTTGCATCATGCCTGATTTCATCATCCTGGGCTCAATGGGCATTGGACAAGATGGGACCCAAGTCGGTTTCCGGGACATCTGGTAGGAAAGCTGATGGTATGTGAAGTTCCTGAGGCAGGTGGAGTCATTTTGCACTGGAAGAGCTGTGCTGCTCCTTCGGCAAGTTGCCATTCACCAACACACTGAGAACCCTAGGTGTCACATCCTCTTACAGACATATGTGTTGCCAGAGCACTTGGTTTCCATGGGAGCTGGAAATGGCTTGGGCGCTGAACTTGTCTCTGGATGTGGACTTCTTAGCGCCATGAGTGAGGATCCACATGGTTGTTTGTGTGGGGTTGGTGTTCAACATGCCTGGTTTCATCCTCCTGGGCTCAATGGGCTTTGGACGAGATGGGACCCAAGAAGTTTTCCGGGACATCTGCTAGGAAAGGTGATGGTATGTGAAGTTCCTGAGGCAGGTGGAGTCATTTTGGCAATGGAAGAGCTGTGCTGCTCCTTCGGCAAGTTGCCGTTCAGCAACACACTGAGATCCCTAGGTGTCACATCCACTTTCAGACATATGTGCTGCCAGAGCACTTGGTTTCCATGGTAGCTGGAAATGGCTTGGGCGCTGAACTTGTCTCTGAATGTATAGTTCTCAGCGTCTTGAGTGAGGATCCACATGGTTGTTTTGTGTCGGTGTTCAACACGGCAAATTTCATCATCCTGGGCTCAATGGGCATTGGACGAGATGGCACCCAAATGGGATTCTGGGACATCTGGTAGGAAAGCTGATGGAATGTGAAGTTCCTGAGGCAGGTGGAGTCATTTTGGCACTGGAAGAGCTGTGCTGCTCCTTCGGCAAGTTGCCATTCACCAACACACTGAGATCCCTCTTTCTCACATTGTCTTTCAGACATATGTGCTGCCAGAGCACTTGGTTTCCATGGTAGCTGGAAATGGTTTGGGCGCTGAACTTGTCTCTGGATGTGGACTTCTTAGCGCCTTGAGTGAGGATCCACATGGTTGTTTTGTGTGGGGTGGGTGTTCAACATGCCTGGTTTCATCATCCTGGGCTCAATGGGCATTGGACGAGATGGGACCCAAGTGGGTTTCCGGGACATCTGGTAGGAAAGCTGATGGTATGTGAAGTTCCTGAGGCAGGTGGAGTCGGTTTGGCACTGGAAGACCTGTCCTGCTCCTTCGGCAAGTTGCCATTCACCAACACACTGAGATCCCTAGGTGTCACATCCACTTTCAGACATATGTGCTGCCAGAGCACTTGGTTTCCATGGTAGCTGGAAATGGCTTGGGCACTGAACTTGTCTCTGGATGTGGACTTCTTAGCACCTTGAGTCATGATCTACATGTTTGTTTTGTGTGGGGTGGGTGTTCAACATTCCTGATATCATCATCCTGGCCTCAATGGGCATTGGACGAGATGGGACCCAAGTCGGTTTCCGGGACATCTGCTAGGAAAGCTGATGGTATGTGAAGTTCCTGAGGCAGGTGGAGTCGTTTTGGCACTGGAAGACCTGTCCTGCTCCTTCGGCAAGTTGCCATTCAGCAACACACTGAGATCCCTAGGTGTCACATCCACTTTCAGACATATGTGCTGTCAGAGCACTTGGTTTCCATGGTAGCTGGAAATGGCTTGGGCGCTGAACTTGTCTCTGGATGTGGACTTCTTAGCGCCTTGAGTCAGGATCCACATGGTTGTTTTGTGTGGGTGTTCAACATGCCTGATTTCATCCTCCTGGGCTCAATGGGCATTGGACGAGATGGGACCCAACTCGGTTTGCGGGACATCTGGTAGGAAAGCTGATGGTATGTGAAGTTCCTGAGGCAGGTGGAGTCGTTTTGGCACTGGAAGAGCTGTGCTGCTCCTTCGGCAAGTTGCCATTCACCAACACACTGAGATCCCTAGGTGTCACATCCAATTTCAGAGATATGTGCTGCCAGAGCACTTGGTTTCCATAGTAGCTGGAAATGGCTTGTGCTTGAACTTGTCTCTGGACATGGACTTCTTAGCGCCTTGAGTGAGGATCCGCATGGTTGTTTTGTGTGTGGTGGGTGTTCAACATGCCTGATATCATCATCCTGGGCTCAATGGGCATTGCACAAGATGGGACAGAACTCGGTTTCCGGGACATCTGGTAGGAAAGCTGATGGTATGTGAAGTTCCTGAGGCAGGTGGAGTCGTTTTGGAACTGGAAGAGCTCTGCTGCTCCTTCGGCAAGTTGCCATTCACCAACACACTGAGATCCCTAGGTGTCACATCCACTTTCAGACATATGTGCTGTCAGAGCACTTGGTTTCCATGGTAGCTGGAAATGGCTTGGGCGCTGAACTTGTCTCTGGATGTGGACTTCTTAGCGTCTTGAGTCAGGATCCACATGGTTGTTTTGTGTCGGTGTTCAACACGGCAAATTTCATCATCCTGGGCTCAATGGGCATTGGACAAGATGGGACTCAAGTCGGTTTCCGGGACATCTGCTAGGAAAGCTGATGGTATGTGAAGTTCCTGAGGCAGGTGGAGTCGTTTTGGCACTGGAAGAGCTGTGCTGCTCCTTCGGCAAGTTGCCATTCACCAACACACTGAGATCCCTGGGTGTCACATTCACTTTCAGACATATGTGCTGCCAGAGCACTTTTTTTCCATGGTAGCTGGAAATGGCTTGGGCGCTGAACTTGTCTCTGGATGTGGACTTCTTAGTGACTTGAGTCAGGATCTATATGGTTGTTTTGTGTGGGGTGGGTGTTCAACATGCCTGGTTTCATCATCCTGGGCTCAATGGGCATTGCACAAGATGGGACCCAACTCGGTTTCCGGGACATCTGCTAGGAAATCTGATGGTATGTGAAGTTCCTGAGGAAGGTGGAGTTGTTTTGCACTGTAAGAGCTGTGCTGCTCCTTCGGCACGTTGCCATTCACCAACACACTGAGATCCCTAGGTGTCACATCCACTTTCAGACATATGTGCTGCCAGAGCACTTTGTCTCCATGGTAGCTGGAAATTGCTTGGGCGCTGAACTTGTCTCTGGATGTGGACTTCTTAGCGCCTTTCGTGAGCATGTACATGGTTGTTTTGTGTGGGGTCAGTGTTCAACATGCCTGGTTTCATCATTCTGGGCTCAATGGGCATTGGACAAGATGGGACCCAACTCGGTTTCCGGGACATCTGCTAGGAAAGCTGATGGTATGTGAAGTTCCTGAGGCAGGTGGAGTCATTTTGGCACTGGAAGAGCTGTGCTGCTGCTTCGGCAAGTTGGGATTCACCAACACACTGAGATCCCTAGGTGTCACATCCTCTTTCAGACATATGTGCTGCCAGAGCACTTGGTTTCCATGGTAGCTGGAAATGGCTTGGGCGCTGAACTTGTCTCTGGATGTGGACTTCTTAGTGCCTTGAGTCATGAGCAACAGGTTTGTTTTGTGTGGGGTGGGTGTTCAACATTCCTGATATCATCCTCCTGGGCTCAATGGGCATTGGACGACTTGGGACCCAAGTGGGTTTCCGGGACATCTGCTAGGAAAGCTGATGGTATGTGAAGTTCCTGAGGCAGGTGGAGTCGTTTTGGGACTGGAAGACCTGTCCTGCTCCTTCGGCAAGTTGCCATTCACCAACACACTGAGAACCCTAGGTGTCACATCCACTTTCAGACATATGTGCTGCCAGAGCACTTGGTTTCCATGGTAGCTGGAAATGGCTTGGGCGCTGAACTTGTCTCTGGATGTGGAATTCTTAGCGCCTTTAGTGAGTATCCACATGGTTGTTTTGTGTGGGGTGGGTGTTCAACATGCCTGGTTTCATCATCCTGGGCTCAATGGGCATTGGATGAGATGGGACCCAATTGGGTTTCCAGAACTTCTGCTTGGAAAGCTGATGGTATGTGAAGTTCCTGAGGCAGGTGGAGTCGTTTTGGCACTGGACGAGTTGTGCTGCTCCTTCGGCAAGTTGCCATTCACCAACAAACTGAGATCCCTAGGTGTCACATCCACTTTCAGACATATGTGCTGCCAGAGCACTTGGTTTCCATGGTAGCTGGAAATGTATTGGGCGCTGAACTTGTCTCTGGATGTGGACTTCTTAGCGCCTTGAGTCATGGTCTACATGTTTGTTTTGTGTGGGGTGGGTGTTCAACATGCCTGATATCATCATCCTGGCCTCAATGGGCATTGGAAAAGTTGGGACCCAAGTGGGTTTTCGGGACATCTGCTAGGAAAGCTGATGGTATGTGAAGTTCCTGAGGCTGTTGGAGTCGTTTTGGCACTGGAAGACCTGTCCTGCTCCTTCGGCAATATGCCATTCACCAACACACTGAGATCCCTAGGTGTCACATCCACTTTCAGACATATGTGCTGCCAGAGCACTTGGTTTCCATGGTAGCTGGAAATGGCTTGGGCGCTGAACTTGTCTCTGGATGTGGACTTCTTAGCGCCTTGAGTCAGGATCCACATGGTTGTTTTGTGTGGGGTGGGTGTTCAACATGCCTGGTTTCATCATCCTGGGCTCAATGGGCATTGGACAAGATTTGACCCAAGTGGGTTTCCGGGACTTCTGCTAGGAAAGCTGATGGTATGTGAAGTTCCTGAGGCAGGTGGAGTCGTTTTGGCAATGGAAGAGCTGTGCTGCTCCTTCGGCAAGTTGCCGTTCACCAACACACTGCGATCCCTAGGTGTCACATCCACTTTCAGACATATGTGCTGCCAGAGCACTTGGTTTCCATGGTAGCTGGAAATGGCTTGGGCGCTGAACTTGTCTCTGGATGTGGACTTCTTAGTGCCTTGAGTCAGGATCTACATGGTTGTTTTGTCTGGGGTGGGTGTTCAACATTCCTGATTTCATCATCCTGGGCTCAATGGGCATTGGACGAGATGGCACCCAACTGGGTTTCCGGGGCATCTGATAGGAAAGCTGATGGTATGTGAAGTTCCTGAGGCAGGTGGAGTCATTTTGGCAGTGGAAGAGCTGTGCTGCTCCTTCGGCAAGTTGAAATTCAGCAACAAACTCAGATACTAGGTGTCATATCCTCTTTAAGACATATGTGCTGCCAGAGCACTTGGTTTCCATGGTAGCTGGAAATGACTTGGGCGCTGAACTTGTCTCTGGATGTGGACATCTTAGTCCCTTGAGTCAGGATCTACATGGTTTTTTTTGCGTGCGTTTGCATCATGCCTGATTTCATCATCCTGGGCTCAATGGGCATTGGACAAGATGGGACCCAAGTCGGTTTCCGGGACATCTGGTAGGAAAGCTGATGGTATGTGAACTTCCTGAGGCAGGTGGATTCATTTTGCACTGGAAGAGCTGTGCTGCTCCTTCGGCAAGTTGCCATTCACCAACACACTGAGAACCCTAGGTGTCACATCCTCTTACAGACATATGTGTTGCCAGAGCACTTGGTTTCCATGGGAGCTGGAAATGGCTTGGGCGCTGAACTTGTCTCTGGATGTGGACTTCTTAGCGCAATGAGTGAGGATCCACATGGTTGTTTGTGTGGGGTTGGTGTTCAACATGCCTGGTTTCATCCTCCTGGGCTCAATGGGCTTTGGACGAGATGGGACCCAAGAAGTTTTCCGGGACATCTGCTAGGAAAGGTGATGGTATGTGAAGTTCCTGAGGCAGGTGGAGTCGTTTTGGCAATGGAAGAGCTGTGCTGCTCCTTCGGCAAGTTGCCGTTCACCAACACACTGAGATCCCTAGGTGTCACATCCACTTTCAGACATATGTGCTGCCAGAGCACTTGGTTTCCATGGTAGCTGGAAATGGCTTGGGCGCTGAACTTGTCTCTGAATGTATAGTTCTCAGCGTCTTGAGTGAGGATCCACATGGTTGTTTTGTGTCGGTGTTCAACACGGCAAATTTCATCATCCTGGGCTCAATGGGCATTGGACGAGATGGCACCCAAATGGGATTCTGGGACATCTGGTAGGAAAGCTGATGGAATGTGAAGTTCCTGAGGCAGGTGGAGTCATTTTGGCACTGGAAGAGCTGTGCTGCTCCTTCGGCAAGTTGCCATTCACCAACACACTGAGATCCCTAGGTGTCACATCCACTTTCAGACATATGTGCTGTCAGAGCACTTGGTTTCCATGGTAGCTGGAAATGGCTTGGGCGCTGAACTTGTCTCTGGATGTGGACTTCTTAGCGCCTTGAGTCAGGATCCACATGGTTGTTTTGTGTGGGTGTTCAACATGCCTGATTTCATCATCCTGGGCTCAATGGGCATTGGACGAGATGGCACCCAACTCGGTTTGCGGGACATCTGGTAGGAAAGCTGATGGTATGTGAAGTTCCTGAGGCAGGTGTAGTCGTTTTGGCACTGGAAGAGCTGTGCTGCTCCTTCGGCAAGTTGCCATTCACCAACACACTGAGATCCCTAGGTGTCACATCCAATTTCAGAGATATGTGCTGCCAGAGCACTTGGTTTCCATAGTAGCTGGAAATGGCTTGTGCTTGAACTTGTCTCTGGACATGGACTTCTTAGCGCCATGAGTGAGGATCCGCATGGTTGTTTTGTGTGTGGTGGGTGTTCAACATGCCTGATATCATCATCCTGGGCTCAATGGGCATTGCACAAGATGGGACAGAACTCGGTTTCCGGGACATCTGGTAGGAAAGCTGATGGTATGTGAAGTTCCTGAGGCAGGTGGAGTCGTTTTGGAACTGGAAGAGCTCTGCTGCTCCTTCGGCAAGTTGCCATTCACCAACACACTGAGATCCCTAGGTGTCACATCCACTTTCAGACATATGTGCTGCCAGAGCACTTGGTTTCCATGGTAGCTGGAAATGGCTTGGGCGCTGAACTTGTCTCTAAATGTGGACTTCTTAGCGTCTTGAGTCAGGATCCACATGGTTGTTTTGTGTGGATGTTCAACATAGCAAATCTCATCCTCCTGGGCTCAATGGGCATTGGACAAGATGGGACTCAAGTCGGTTTCCGGGACATCTGCTAGGAAAGCTGATGGTATGTGAAGTTCCTGAGGCAGGTGGAGTCGTTTTGGCACTGGAAGAGCTGTGCTGCTCCTTCGGCAAGTTGCCATTCACCAACACACTGAGATCCCTGGGTGTCACATTCACTTTCAGACATATGTGCTGCCAGAGCACTTTTTTTCCATGGTAGCTGGAAATGGCTTGGGCGCTGAACTTGTCTCTGGATGTGGACTTCTTAGTGACTTGAGTCAGGATCTATATGGTTGTTTTGTGTGGGGTGGGTGTTCAACATGCCTGATATCATCATCCTGGGCTCAATGGGCATTGCACAAGATGGGACCCAACTCGGTTTCCGGGACATCTGCTAGGAAAGCTGATGGTATGTGAAGTTCCTGAGGCAGGTGGAGTCGTTTTGCACTGTAAGAGCTGTGCTGCTCCTTCGGCACGTTGCCATTCACCAACACACTGAGATCCCTAGGTGTCACATCCACTTTCAGACATATGTGCTGCCAGAGCACTTTGTCTCCATGGTAGCTGGAAATGGCTTGGGCGCTGAACTTGTCTCTGGATGTGGACTTCTTAGCGCCTTTCGTGAGCATGTACATGGTTGTTTTGTGTGGGGTCAGTGTTCAACATGCCTGGTTTCATCATTCTGGGCTCAATGGGCATTGGACAAGATGGGACCCAACTCGGTTTCCGGGACATCTGCTAGGAAAGCTGATGGTATGTGAAGTTCCTGAGGCAGGTGGAGTCATTTTGACACCGGAAGAGCTGTGTTGCTTCTTCGGCAAGTTGCCAATCACCAACACACTGAGATCCCTAGGTGTCACATCCTCTTTCAGACATATGTGCTGCCATAGCATTTGGTTTATATGGTAGCTGGAAATGGCTTGGGCGCTGAACTTGTCTCTGGATGTGGACTTCTTAGCGCCTTGAGTCAGGATCTACATGTTTGTTTTGAGTGGGTGTTCAACATGCCTGATTTCATCATCCTGGGCTCAATGGGCATTGGACGAGATGGGACCCAACTCGGTTTGCGGGACATATGGAAGGAAAGCTGATGGTATGTGAAGTTCCTGAGGCAGGTGGAGTCGTTTTGGCACTGGAAGAGCTGTGCTGCTCCTTCGGCAAGTTGCCATTCACCAACACACTGAGATCCTAGGTGTCACATCCACTTTCAGACATATGTGCTGCCAGAGCACTTGGTTTCCATGGTAGCTGGAAATGGCTTGGGCGCTGAACTTGTCTCTGGATGTGGACTTCTTAGTGCCTTGAGTTAGGATCTACATGGTTGTTTGTGTGCGTGTTCATCATGCCTGATTTCATCTTCCTGGGCTCAAGGGGCATTGGACGAGATGGGACCCAACTCGGTTTCCGGGACATCTGGTAGGAAAGCTGATGGTATGTGAAGTTCCTGAGGCAGGTGGAGTAGTTTTGCACTGGAAGAGCTGTGCTGCTCCTTCGGCAAGTTGCCATTCACAAACACACTGAGATCTGTGGGTGTCACATCCTCTTTCAGACATATGTGCTGCCAGAGCACTTGGTTTCCATGGGAGCTGGAAATGGCTTGGGCGCTGAACTTGTCTCTGGATGTGGACATCTTAGTGCCTTGAGTCAGGATCTACATGGTTGTTTTGTGTGGATGTTCATCATACCTTGTTCCATCATCCTGGGCTCAATGGGCATTGGACAAGATGGGACCCAAGTCGGTTTCCGGGACATCTGGTAGGAAAGCTGATGGTATGTGAAGTTCCTGAGGCAGGTGGAGTCGCTTTGGCACTGGAAGAGCTCTGCTGCTCCTTCGGCAATTTGCCATTCACCAACACACTGAGATCCCTAGGTGTCACATCCACTTTCAGACATATGTTCTGCCATAGCGCTTGGTTTCCATGGTAGCTGGAAATGTCTTGGGCGCTGAATTTGTCTCTGGATGTGGACTTCTTAGAGCCTAGAGTCAGGATCTACATGGTTGTTTTGTGTGGGTGTTCAACATGCCTGATATCATCATCCTGGGCTCAATGGGCATTGGACGAGATGGGACTCAACTCGGTTTCCGGGACATCTGCTAGGAAAGCTGATGGTATGTGAAGTTCCTGAGGCAGGTGGAGTCGTTTTGGCACTGGAAGAGCTGTGCTGCTCCTTCGGCAAGTTGCCATTCACAAACACACTGAGATCCCTAGGTGTCACATCCACTTTCAGACATATGTGCTGCCAGAGCACTTGGTTTCCATGGTAGCTGGAAATGGCTTGGGCGCTGAACTTGTCTCTGGATGTGGACTTCTTAGCGCCTTGAGTGAGGATCCACATGGTTGTTTTGTGTGGGTGTTCAACATGCCTGATTTCATCATCCTGGGTTCAATGGGCATTGCACAAGGTAATACTCATCTCGATTTCCGGGACATCTGGTAGGAAAGCTGATGGTATGTGAAGTTCCTGAGGCAGGTGGAGTCGTTTTGGCACTGGAAGAGCTGTGCTCCTCCTTCGGCAATTTGCCATTCACCAACACACTGAGATCCTATGTCTGACATCCACTTTCAGACATATGTGCTGCCAGAGCACTTGGTTTCCATGGTAGCTGGAAATGGCTTGGGCGCTGAACTTGTCTCTGGATGTGGACTTCTTAGTCCCTTGAGTTAGGATCTACATGGTTGTTTGTGTGCGTGTTCATCATGCCTGATTTCATCATCCTGGGCTCAAGGGGCATTGGACGAGATGGGACCCAACTCGGTTTCCGGGACATCTGGTAGGAAAGCTGATGGTATGTGAAGTTCCTGAGGCAGGTGGAGTAGTTTAGCACTGGAAGACCTGTCCTGCTACTTCAGCTAGTTGCCATTCACAAACACACTGAGATCTGTGGGTGTCACATCCTCTTTCAGACATATGTGCTGCCAGAGCACTTGGTTTCCATGGGAGCTGGAAATGGCTTGGGCGCTGAACTTGTCTCTGGATGTGGACATCTTAGTGCCTTGAGTCAGCATCTACATGGTTGTTTTGTGTGGGTGTTCATCATACCTTGTTCCATCATCCTGGGCTCAATGGGCATTGGACAAGATGGGACCCAAGTCGGTTTCCGGGACATCTGCTAGGAAAGCTGATGGTATGTGAAGTTCCTGAGGCAGGTGGATTTGTTTTGCACTGTAAGAGCTGTGCTGCTGCTTCGGCAAGTTGCCATTCACCAACACACTGAGATCCCTAGGTGTCACATCCACTTTCAGACATATGTGCTGCCAGAGCACTTTGTCTCCATGGTAGCTGGAAATGGCTTGGGCGCTGAACTTGTCTCTGGATGTGGACTTCTTAGCGCCTTTCGTGAGGATGTACATGGTTGTTTTGTGTGGGGTCAGTGTTCAACATGCCTGGTTTCATCATTCTGGGCTCAATGGGCATTGGACAAGATGGGACCCACCTCGGTTTCCGGGACATCTGCTAGGAAAGCTGATGGTATGTGAAGTTCCTGAGGCAGGTGGAGTCGTTTTGACACCGGAAGAGCTGTGCTGCTCCTTCGGCAAGTTGCCAATCACCAACACACTGAGATCCCTAGGTGTCACATCCTCTTTCAGACATATGTGCTGCCAGAGCACTTGGTTTATATGGTAGCTGGAAATGGCTTGGGCGCTGAACTTGTCTCTAAATGTGGACTTCTTAGCGACTTGAGTCAGGATCCACATGGTTGTTTTGAGTGGGTGTTCAACATGCCTGATTTCATCATCCTGGGATCAATGGGCATTGGACGAGATGGGACCCAACTCGGTTTGCGGGACATCTGCTAGGAAAGCTGATGGTATGTGAAGTTCCTGAGGCAGGTGGAGTCGTTTTGGCACTGGAAGAGCTGTGCTGCTCCTTCGGCAAGTTGCCATTCACCAACACACTGAGATCCCTAGGTGTCACATTCTCTATCAGACATATGTGCTGCCAGAGCACTTGGTTTCCATGGTAGCGGAAAATGGCTTGTGTGCTGAATTTGTCTCCGGATGTGGACTTCTTAGCGTCTTGAGTGAGGATCCACATGGCTGTTTTGTGTGGGTGTTCAACATGGCTAATTTCATCATCCTGGGCTCAATGGGCATTGAACGAGATGGGACCCAAGTGGGTTTCCGGGACATCTGCTAGGAAAGCTGATGGTATGTGAAGTTCCGGAGGCAGGTGGAGTCGTTTTGGCACTGGAAGAGCTGTGCTGCTCCTTCGGCAAGTTGCCATTCACCAACACACTGAGATCCCTAGGTGTCACATCCACTTTCAGACATATGTGCTGCCAGAGCACTTGGTTTCCATGGTAGCTGGAAATGGCTTGGGCGCTGAACTTGTCTCTGGATGTGGACTTCTTAGTGCCTTGAGTTAGATCTACATGGTTGTTTGTGTGCGTGTTCATCATGCCTGATTTCATCATCCTGGGCTCAAGGGGCATTGGACGAGATGGGACCCAACTCGGTTTCCGGGACATCTGCTTCGTAAGCTGATGGTATGTGAAGTTCCTGAGGCAGGTGGAGTAGTTTTGCACTGGAAGACCTGTCCTGCTGCTTCGGCAAGTTGCCATTAACAACACACTGAGATCCTATGTGTCACATCCACTTTCAGACATATGTGCTGCCAGAGCACTTGGTTTCCATGGTAGCTGGAAATGGCTTGGGCGCTGAACTTGTCTCTAAATGTGGACTTCTTAGTGCCTTGAGTCAGGATCTACATGGTTGTTTTGTGTGGGTTGGGTGTTCAACATGCCTGATAGCATCATCCTTGGCTCAATGGGCATTGGACGAGATGGCACCCAACTGGGTTCTCGGGACATCTGCTAGGAAAGCTGATGGTATGTGAAGTTCCTGAGGCAGGTGGAGTCGTTTTGGCACTGGAAGAGCTGTGCTGCTCCTTCGGCAAGTTGCCATTCACCAACACACTGAGATCCCTAGGTGTCACATCCCCTTTCAGACATATGTGCTGCCAGAGCACTTGGTTTCCATGGTAGCGGAAAATGGCTTGTGTGCTGAATTTGTCTCTGGATGTGGACTTCTTAGCGTCTTGAGTGAGGATCCACATGGCTGTTTTGTGTGGGTGTTCAACATGGCTAATTTCATCATCCTGGGCTCAATGGGCATTGAACGAGATGGGACCCAAGTGGGTTTCCGGGACATCTGCTAGGAAAGCTGATGGTATGTGAAGTTCCGGAGGCAGGTGGAGTCGTTTTGGCACTGGAAGAGCTGTGCTGCTCCTTCGGCAAGTTGCCATTCACCAACACACTGAGATCCCTAGGTGTCACATTCACTTTCAGACATATGTGCTGCCAGAGCACTTGGATTCCATGGTAGCTGGAAATGGCTTGGGCGCTGAACTTGTCTCTGGATGTGGACTTCTTAACGCCTTTCATCAGGATCTACATGGTTGTTTTGTGTGGGGTGGGTGTTCTACATGCCTGATTTCATCATCCTGGGCTCAATGGGCATTGGACAAGATGGGAACCAACTCGGTTTGCGGGACTTCTGGTAGGAAAGCTGATGGTATGTGAAGTTCCTGAGGCAGGTGGAGTCGTTTTGGCACTGCAAGAGCAGTGCTGCTCCTTCGGGAAATTGCCATTCACCAACACGCTGAGATCCCTAGGTGTCACATCCTCTTTCAGACATATGTGCTGCCAGAGCACTTGGTTTCCATGGGAGCTGGAAATGGCTTGGGCGCTGAACTTGTCTCTGGATATGGAGTTCTCAGTGCCTTGAGTGAGGATCTACATGGTTTTTTGGTGTTGGTGTTCAACATGGCTAATTTCATCATTCTGGGCTCAATGGGCATTGGACAAGATGGGACCCAAGTGCGTTTCCGGGACATCTGGTAGGAAAGCTGATGATATGTGAAGTTCCTGAGGCAGGTGGAGTCTTTTTGGCACTGGAAGAGCTGTGCTGCTCCTTCGGCAAGTTGCCATTCACCAACACACTGAGATCCCTAGGTGTCATATCCTCTTTCAGACATATGTGCTGCCAGAGCACTTGGTTTCCATGGTAGCTGGAAATGGCTTGGGCGCTGAACTTGTCTCTGGATGTGGACTTCTTAGCGACTTGAGTGAGGATCTACATGGTTGTTTTGTGTGTGTGTTCATCATGCCTTATTTCATCCTCCTGGGCTCAAAGGGCATTGAACGAGATGGGACCTAACTCAATTTTCGGGACATCAGCTAGGAAAGCTGATGGTATGTGAAGTTCCTGAGGCAGGTGGAGTCGTTTTGGCACTGGAAGAGCTGTGCTGCTCCTTTGGCAAGTTGACATTCACAAACACACTGAGATCCTAGGTGTCACATCCACTTTCAGATATATGTGCTGCCAGAGCACTTGGTTTCCATGGGAGCTGGAAATGGCTTGGGCGCTGAACTTGTCTCTGGATTTGGACTTCTTAGTCCCTTCAGTCAGGATCTACATGGTTGTTTTTTATGTGGTGGGTGTACAACATTCCTAATTTCATCATCCTTGGCTCAATGGGCATTGGACAAGATGGGATGGAACTCGGTTTGCGGGACATCTGGTAGGAAAGCTGATGGTATGTGAAGTTCCTGAGGCAGGTGGAGTCGTTTTGGCACTGGAAGACATGTGCTGCTCCTTCGGCAAGTTGCCATTCACCAACACACTGAGATCTGTGGGTGTCACATCCTCTTTCAGACATATGTGCTGCCAGAGCACTTGGTTTCCATGGTAGCTGGAAATGGCTTGGGCGCTGAATTTGTCTCTGGATGTGGAGTTCTCAGCGCCTTGAGTGAGGATCCACATGGCTGTTTTGTGTGGCTGTTCAACATGGCTAATTTCATCATCCTGGGCTCAACGGGCATTGGACGAGATGGGACTCAACTGTGTTTCCGGGACATCTGCAAGGAAACCTGATGGTATGTGAAGTTCCAGAGCAGGTGGAGTCGTTTTGGCACTGGAAGAGCTGTGCTCCTCCTTCGGCAAGTTGCCATTCACCAACACACTGAGATCACTAGGTTCTCACATCTTCTTTCAGACATATGTGCTGCCAGAGCATTTGGTTTCCATGGTAGCTGGAAATGGCTTGGGCGCTGAACTTGTCTCTAAATGTGGACTTCTTAGCGCCTTGAGTCAGGATCCACATGGTTGTTTTGTGTGGGTGTTCAACATGCCTGATATCATAATCCTGGGCTCAATGGGCATTGGACAAGATGGGAACCAACTGGGTTTCCGGGACATCTGCTAGGAAAGCTGATGGTATGTGAAGTTCCTGAGGCAGGTGGAGTCGTTTTGGCACTGGAAGAGCTGTGCTGCTCCTTCGGCAAGTTGCCATTCACAAACACGCTGAGATCCCTAGGTGTCACATCCACTTTCAGACATATGTGCTGCCAGAGCACTTGGTTTCCATGGTAGCTGGAAATGGCTTGGGCGCTGAACTTGTCTCTGGATGTGGACTTCTTAGTGCCTTGAGACAGGATCTACATGGTTGCTTTGTGTGCGTGTTCCTCATGCCTGATTTCATCATCCTGGGCTCAATGGGCTTTGGACAAGATGGGACAGAACTCGGTTTACGGGACATCTGGTAGGAAAGCTGATGGTATGTGAAGTTCCTGAGGCAGGTGGAGTCGTTTTGGCACTGTAAGAGCTGTGCTGCTCCTTCGGCAAGTTGCCATTCACCAACACACTGAGATCCCTAGGTGTCACATCCCCTTTCAGACATATGTGCTGCCAGAGCACTTGGTTTCCATGGTAGCTGGAAATGGCTTTGACACTGAACTTGTCTCTGGATGTGGACTTCTTAGTGTCTTGAGTGAGGATCCACAATTTGTTTTGAGCGGGTGTTCAACATGCCTGATTTCATATTCCTGGGCTCAATGGGCATTGGACGAGATGGGACCCAAGTGGGTTCCCGGGACATGTGCTAGGAAAGCTGATGGTATGTGAAGTTCCTGAGGCAGGTGGAGTCGTTTTGGCACTGGAAGAGCTGTGCTGCTCCTTCGGCAAGTTGCCATTCACCAGCACACTGAGATCCCTAGGTGTCACATCCTCTTTCAGACATATGTGCTGCCAGAGCACTTGGTTTCCATGGTAGCTGGAAATGGCTTGGGCGCTGAACTTGTCTGTGGATGTGGACTGCTTAGCGCCTTGAGTCAGGATCCACATGGTTGTTTTGTGTGGGTGTTCATCATGCCTGTTTGTATCATGTTTGGCTCAATGGGCATTGGACATGATGGGACTGAACTCAGTTTCCGGGACATCTGCTAGGAAAGCTGATGGTATGTGAAGTTCCTGAGGCAGGTGGAGTCGTTTTGGCAGTGGAAGAGCTGTGCTGCCCCTTCGGCAAGTTGCCATTCACCAACACACTGAGATCCTAGGTGTCACATCCCCTTTCAGACATATGTGCTGCCAGAGCACTTGGTTTCCATGGTAGCTGGAAATGGCTTTGGCAATGGACGTGTCTCTGGATGTGGAGTTCTCAGCCCCTTGAGTGAGGATCTACATGTTTGTTTTGAATAGGATTTCAACATGCCTGATTTCATCATCCTGGGCTCAATGGGCATTGGACAAGATGGGACCCAAGTTGGTTCTCGGGTAATCTCCTAGGAAAGCTGATGGTATGTGAAGTTCCTGAGGCAGGTGGAGTCGTTTTGGCACTGGAAGAGCTGTGCTGCTCCTTCGGCAAGTTGCCATTCACCAACACACTGAGATCTCTGGGTGTCACATCCACTTTCAGACATATGTGCTGCCAGAGCACTTGGTTTCCATGGTAGCTGGAAATGGCTTGGGCGCTGAACTTGTCTCTGGATGTGGACTTCTTAGTGCCTTGAGTCAGGATCTAAGGTTGTTTTGTGTGGGGTGGGTATTCAACATGCCTGATATCATCATCCTGGGCTCAATGGGCATTGGACAAGATGGGACAGAATTCGGTTTCCGGGACATCTGCTAGGAAAGCTGATGGTATGTGAAGTTCCTGAGGCAGGTGGAGTCGTTTTGGCACTGGAAGAGCTGTGCTGCTCCTTCAGCAATTTGCCATTCACCAACACACTGAGATCCCTAGGTGTCACATCCTCTTCCAGACATATGAGCTGCCAGAGCACTTGGTTTCCATGGTAGCTGGAAATGGCTTGGGCGCTGAACTTGTCTCTGGATGTGGACTTGTTAGCGCCTTGAGTCAGGATCCACATGGTTGTTTTGTGTGGGTTTTCAACATGGCTAATTTCATCATCCTGGTCTCAATGGGCATTGGCCGAGATGGGACCCAAGTGGGTTCTCGGCACATCTGGTAGGAAAGCTGATGGTATGTGAAGTTCCTGAGGCAGGTTGAGTCATTTTGCACTGGAAGAGCTGTGCTGCTCCTTCGGCAAGTTGCCATTCACCAACACACTGAGATCCCTAGGTGTCACATCCTCTTTCAGACATATGTGCTGCCAGAGCACTTGGTTTCCATGGTAGCTGGAAATGGCTTGGGCGCTGAACTTGTCTCTGGATGTGGACTTCTTAGCGCCTTGAGACAGGATCTACATGGTTGCTTTGTGTGCGTGTTCATCATTCCTGATTTCATCATTCTGTGCTCAATGGGCATTGGACAAGATGGGACAGAGCTCGGTTTCCGGGACATCTGGTAGGAAAGCTGATGGTATGTGAAGTTCCTGAGGCAGGTGGAGTCGTTTTGGCACTGGAAGAGCTGTGCTGCTCCTTCGGCAAGTTGCCATTCACCAACACACTGAGATCCCTAGGTGTCACATCCCCTTTCAGACATATGTGCTGCCAGAGCACTTGGTTTCCATGGTAGTTGGAAATGGCTTGGGCACTGAACTTGTCTCTGGATGTGGAGTTCTCAGCCCTTGAGTGAGGATCTACATATTTGTTTTGAGTGGGATTTCAGCATGCCTGATTTCATCACCTGGGCTCAATGGGCATTGGACAATATGGGACCCAAGTGGGTTCTCGGGACATCTGGTAGGAAAGCTGATGGTATGCGAAGTTCCTGAGGCAGGTGGAGTCGTTTTGGCACTGGAAGAGCTGTGCTGCTCCTTCAGTAAGTTGCCATTCACCAACACACTGAGATCCCTAGGTGTCACATCCTCTTTCAGACATATGTGCTGCCAGAGCACTTGGTTTCCATGGTAGCTGGAAATGGCTTGGGCGCTGAACTTGTCTCTGGATGTATAGTTCTCAGCGCCTTGAGTCAGGATCCACATGGTTGTTTTGTGTGGGTGTTCATCATGCCTGTTTGTATCATCTTGGACTCAATGGGCATTGGACATGATGGGACCCAAGTGGTTTTCCGGGACATCTGGTAGGAAAGCTGATGGTATGTGAAGTTCCTGAGGCAGGTTGAGTCGTTTTGGCACTGGAAGAGCTGTGGTGCTCCTTCGGCAAGTTGCCATTCACCAACACACTGAGATCCTAGGTGTCACATCCTCTTTCAGACATATGTGCTGCCAGAGCACTTGGTTTCCATGGTAGCTGGAAATGGCTTTGGCAATGGACGTGTTTCGTAATGTGGAGTTCTCAGCCCTTTGAGTTAGGATCTACATGTTTGTTTTGAGTGGGATTTCAACATGCCTGATTTCATCATCCTGGGCACAATGGGCATTGGACAAGATGGGACCCAAGTGGGTTCTCGGCACATCTTCTAGGAAAGCTGATGGTATGTGAAGTTCCTGAGGCAGGTGGAGTCGGTTTGGCACTGGAAGAGCTGTGCTGCTCCTTCGGCAAGTTGCCATTCACCAACACACTGAGATCCCTAGGTGTCACATCCACTTTCAGACATATGTGCTGCCAGAGCACTTGGTTTCCATGGTAGCTGGAAATGGCTTGGGTGCTGAACTTGTCTCTGGATGTGGACTTCTTAGCGCCTTGAGTGAGGATCCACATGGTTGTTTTGTGTGCGTGTTCAACATGCCTGGTTGTATCATCTTGGGCTCAATGGGCATTGGACTAGATGGGACCCAAGTGGGTTCTCGGGACATCTGGCAGGAAAGCTGATGGTGTGTGAAGTTCCGGAGGCAGGTGGAGTCGTTTTGGCACTGGAAGAGCTGTGCTGCTCCTTCAGTAAGTTGCCATTCACCAACACACTGAGATCCCTGGGTCTCACATCCTCTTTCAGACATATGTGCTGCCAGAACACTTGGTTTCCATGGGAGCTGGAAATGGTTTGGGCGCTGAACTTGTCTCTGGATGTGGAGTTTTCAGCGCCTTGAGGATCCACATGGTTTTTTTGTGTGGGTGTTCAACATTCCTGATTTCATCATCGTGGTCACAATGGGCATTGGACGAGATGGGACAGAACTCGGTTTCTGGGACATCTGCTAGGAAAGCTGATGGTATGTGAAGTTCCTGAGGCAGGTTGAGTCATTTTGCACTGGAAGACCTGTGCTCCTGCTTTGGCAAGTTGACATTCACCAAGACACTGAGATCCCTAGGTGTCACATCCTCTTTTAGACATATGTGCTGCCAGAGCACTTGGTTTCCATGGTAGCTGGAAATGGCTTGGGCGCTGAACTTGTCTCTGGATGTGGAATTCTTAGTGCATTGAGTCAGGATCCACATGGTTGTTTTGTGTGGGTTTTCAACATGGCTAATTTTATCATCCTGGTCTCAATGGTCATTGAACGAGATGGCACCCAACTAGGTTTCCGGGACATCTGGTAGGAAAGCTGATGGTATGTGAAGTTCCTGAGCCAGGTGGAGTCGTTTTGGCAGTGGAAGAGCTGTGCTGCCCCTTCGGCAAGTTGCCATTCCCAAACACACTGAGATCCCTAGGTGTCACATCCACTTTCAGACATATGTGCTGCCAGAGCACTTGGTTTCCATGGTAGCTGGAAATGGTTTGGGCGCTGAACTTGTCTCTGGATGTGGACTTCTTAGCGCCTTGAGTCAGGTTCCACATGGTTGTTTTGTGTGGGTGTTCAACAGGCCTGATATCATCCTCCTGGGCTCAATGGGCATTGGACAAGATGGGACCCAACTCGGTTTCCGGGACATCTGTTACGAAATCTGATGGTATGTGAAGTTCCCAAGGCAGGTGGAGTCGTTTTGGCACTGGAAGAGCTATGCTGCTCCTTCGGCAAGTTGTCATTCACCAACGCACTGAGATGCCTAGGTGTCACATCCACTCAGACATATGTGCAGCCAGAGCACTTGGTTTCCATGGTAGCTGGAAATGGCTTGGGCAGTGAACTTGTCTCTGGATGTGGACTTGTTAGCGCCTTGAGTCAGGATCTACATGGTTGTTTTTTGTGTGTGTCATCAAGCATGGTTTCATCTTCGGCTCAATGGGCATTGGACGTGCTGGGACAGAACTCGGTTTCTGGGACATCTGGAAGGAAAGCTGATGGTATGTGAAGTTCCTGAGGCAGGTGGAGTCGTTTTGGCACTGGTAGAGCTGTGCTGCTCCTTCAGCAAGTTGCCATTCACCAACACACTGAGATCCCTAGGTGTCACATCCATTTTCAGACATATGTGCTGCCAGAGCACTTGGTTTCCATGGTAGCTGGAAATGGCTTAGGTGCTGAACTTGTCTCTGGATGTGGACTTCTTAGCGCCTTGAGTTATGATCCACATAGTGGTTTTGTGTGGGTGTTCATCATGCCTGATTTCATCATCCTGGGCTCAATGGTCATTGGACGAGATTGGACCCAAGTGGGTTGTCGGCAAATCTGCTAGGTAAGCTGATGGTATGTGAAGTTCCTGAGGCAAGTTGAGTCTATTTGCACTGGAAGAGCTGTGCTGCTCCTTCAGCAAGTTGCCATTCACCAACACACTGGGATCCTAGGTGTCTCATCCACTTTCAGACATATGTGCTGCCAGAGCACTTGGTTTCCATGGGAGCTGGAAATGGCTTGGGCACTGAACTTGTCTCTAAATGTGGACTTCTTAGCGCCTTGACTCAGGATCTACATGGTTGTTTTGTGTGCGTGTTCAACATGCCTGGTTGTATCATCTTGGGCTCAATGGGCATTGGACGAGATGGGACCCAACTCAGTTTAGCGGACTTTTGCTAGGAAAGCTGATGGTATGTGAAGTTCCTGAGGCAGGTGGAGTCGTTTTGGCACTGGAAGAGCTGTGCTGCTCCTTCGGCAAGTTGCCATTCACCAACACACTGAGATCCCTAGGTGTCACATCCACTTTCATACATATGTGCTGCCAGAGCACTTGGTTTCCATGGTAGCTGGAAATGGCTTGGGCGCTGAACTTGTCTCTGGATGTGGACTTCTTAGCGCCTAGAGTCAGGATCTACATGGTTGTTTTGTGTGGGTGTTCAACATGCCTGGTTGTATCATCTTGGGCTCAATGGACATTGGACAAGATTGGACAGAACTCGGTTTCCGGGACATCTGGTAGGAAAGCTGATGGTATGTGAAGTTCCTGAGGCAGGTGGAGTCGTTTTGGCACTGGAAGAGCTGTGCTGCTCCTTCGGGCAAGTTGCCATTCAATAACACATTGAGATCCCTACTTGTCACATCCACTTTCAGACATATGTGCTGCCAGAGCACTTGGTTTTCATGGGAGCTGGAAATGTCTTGGGCACTGAACTTGTCTCTGGATGTGGACTTCTTAGCGCCTTGAGTGAGGATCCACATGGTTGTTTTGTGTGGGTGTTCAACATGCCTGATTTCATCATCCTGGGCTCAATGGTCGTTGGACGAGATGGGACCCAAGTGGGTTCTCGGCACATCTGCTAGGTAAGCTGATGGTATGTGAAGTTCCTGAGGCAGGTGGAGTCGTTTTGGCACTGGAAGAGCTGTGCTGCTCCTTCGGCAAGTTGCCATTCACCAGCACACTGAGATCCCTAGGTGTCACATCCTCTTTCAGACATATGTGCTGTAAGAGCACTTGGTTTCCATGGTAGCTGGAAATGGCTTGGGCGCTGAACTTGTCTGTGGATGTGGACTGCTTAGCGCCTTGAGTCAGGATCCACATGGTTGTTTTGTGTGGGTGTTCATCATGAATGTTGGTATCATGTTTGGCTCAATGGGCATTGGACATGATGGGACAGAACTCAGTTTCCGGGACATCTGGTAGGAAAGCTGATGGTATGTGAAGTTCCTGAGGCAGGTGGAGTCGTTTTGGCACTGGAAGAGCTGTGCTGCCCCTTCGGCAAGTTGCCATTCACCAACACACTGAGATCCTAGGTGTCACATCCCCTTTCAGACATATGTGCTGCCAGAGCACTTGGTTTCCATGGTAGCTGGAAATGGCTTTGGCAATGGACGTGTCTCTGGATGTGGAGTTCTCAGCCCCTTGAGTGAGGATCTACATGTTTGTTTTGAATAGGATTTCAACATGCCTGATTTCATCATCCTGGGCTCAATGGGCATTGGACAAGATGGGACCCAAGTGGGTTCTCGGGTCATCTGCTAGGAAAGCTGATGGTATGTGAAGTTCCTGAGGCAGGTGGAGTCGTTTTGGCACTGGAAGAGCTGTGCTGCTCCTTCGGCAAGTTGCCATTCACCAACACACTGAGATCTCTGGGTGTCACATCCACTTTCAGACATATGTGCTTCCAGAGCACTTGGTTTCCATGGTAGCTGGAAATGGCTTGGGCGCTGAACTTGTCTCTGGATGTGGACTTCTTAGTGCCTTGAGTCAGGATCTATGGTTGTTTTGTGTGGGGTGGGTATTCAACATGCCTGATATCATCATCCTGGGCTCAATGGGCATTGGACAAGATGGGACAGAAGTCGGTTTCCGGGACATCTGCTAGGAAAGCTGATGGTATGTGAAGTTCCTGAGGCAGGTGGAGTCGTTTTGGCACTGGAAGAGCTGTGCTGCTCCTTCAGCAATTTGCCATTCACCAACACACTGAGATCCCTAGGTGTCACATCCTCTTTCAGACATATGAGCTGCCAGAGCACTTGGTTTCCATGGTAGCTGGAAATGGCTTGGGCGCTGAACTTGTCTCTGGATGTGGACTTCTTAAGCGCCTTGAGTCAGGATCTACATGGTTGTTTTGTGTGGGTTTTCAACATGGCTAATTTCATCATCCTGGTCTCAATGGGCATTGGCCGAGATGGGACCCAAGTGGGTTCTCGGCACATCTGGTAGGAAAGCTGATGGTATGTGAAGTTCCTGAGGCAGGTTGAGTCATTTTGCACTGGAAGAGCTGTGCTGCTCCTTCGGCAAGTTGCCATTCACCAACACACTGAGATCCCTAGGTGTCACATCCTCTTTCAGACATATGTGCTGCCAGAGCACTTGGTTTCCATGGTAGCTGGAAATGGCTTGGGCGCTGAACTTGTCTCTGGATGTGGACTTCTTAGCGCCTTGAGACAGGATCTACATGGTTGCTTTGTGTGCGTGTTCATCATTCCTGATTTCATCATTCTGTGCTCAATGGGCATTGGACAAGATGGGACAGAGCTCGGTTTCCGGGACATCTGGTAGGAAAGCTGATGGTATGTGAAGTTCCTGAGGCAGGTGGAGTCGTTTTGGCACTGGAAGAGCTGTGCTGCTCCTTCGGCAAGTTGCCATTCACCAACACACTGAAATCCCTAGGTGTCACATCCCCTTTCAGACATATGTGCTGCCAGAGCACTTGGTTTCCATGGTAGTTGGAAATGGCTTGGGCACTGAACTTGTCTCTGGATGTGGAGTTCTCAGCCCTTGAGTGAGGATCTACATATTTGTTTTGAGTGGGATTTCAACATGCCTGATTTCATCATCCTGGGCTCAATGGGCATTGGACAATATGCGACCCAAGTGGGTTCTCGGGACATCTGGTAGGAAAGCTGATGGTATGTGAAGTTCCTGAGGCAGGTGGAGTCGTTTTGGCACTGGAAGAGCTGTGCTGCTCCTTCGGTAAGTTGCCATTCACCCACACACTGAGATCCCTAGGTGTCACATCCTCTTTCAGACATATGTGCTGCCAGAGCACTTGGTT
The DNA here is from genome assembly GCF_017591425.1 of Ochotona curzoniae. Taxonomy (NCBI): domain Eukaryota; kingdom Metazoa; phylum Chordata; class Mammalia; order Lagomorpha; family Ochotonidae; genus Ochotona; species Ochotona curzoniae. The sequence continues at coordinate 59,935 of NW_024467103.1, read as the reverse complement.
TCCATGGTAGCTGGAAATGGCTTGGGCGCTGAACTTGTCTCTGGATGTATAGTTCTCAGCGCCTTGAGTCAGGATCCACATGGTTGTTTTGTGTGGGTGTTCATCATGCCTGTTTGTATCATCTTGGACTCAATGGGCATTGGACATGATGGGACCCAAGTGGTTTTCCGGGACATCTGGTAGGAAAGCTGAAGGTATGTGAAGTTCCTGAGGCAGGTTGAGTCGTTTTGTCACTGGAAGAGCTGTGGTGCTCCTTCGGCAAGTTGCCATTCACCAACACACTGAGATCCTAGGTGTCACATCCTCTTTCAGACATATGTGCTGCCAGAGCACTTGGTTTCCATGGTAGCTGGAAATGGCTTTGGCAATGGACGTGTTTCGTAATGTGGAGTTCTCAGCGCCTTGAGTGAGGATCCACATGGTTGTTTGTGTGGATGTTCAATATGCCTGGTTTCATCATCCAGGGCTCAATGGGCATTGGACAAGATGGCACCCAACTGAGTTTTTGGGACATCTGCTGGAAAGCTGATGGTATGTGAAGTTCCTGAGGCAGGTGGAGTCGTTTTGGCACTGGAAGAGCTGTGCTGCTCCTTCGGACAAGTTGCCATTCACCAACACACTGAGATGCCTAGGTGTCACATCCACTTTCAGACATATGTGCTGCCAGAGCACTTGGTTTCCATGGGAGCTGGAAATGGCTTGGGCGCTGAACTTGTCTCTGGATGTGGACTTCTTAGTGCCTTGAGTCAGGATCTACATGGTTGTTTTGTGTGCGTGTTCCTCACGCCTGGTTGTATCATCTTGGGCTCAATGGGCATAGGAAAGATGGGACAGAACTGGGTTTCCGGGACATCTGCAAGGAAAGCTGATAGTATGTGAAGTTCCTGAGGCAGGTGGAGTCGTTGTGGCCCTGGAAGAGCTGTGCTGCTCCTTCTGCAAGTTGCCATTCACCAACACACTGAGATCCCTTGGTGTCACATCCACTTTCAGACATATGTGCTGCCAGAGCACTTGGTTTCCATGGTAGCAGGAAATGGCTTGGGCACTGAACTTGTCTCTGGATGTGGACTTCTTAGCGCGTTGAGTGAGGATCCACATGGTTGTTTTGTGTGGGTGTTCAACATGCCTGATTTCATCATCCTGGGCTCAATGGGCATTGTACGAGATGGGACCCAAGTCGGTTTCCGGGACATCAGGTAGGAAAGCTGATGGTATGTGAAGTTCCTGAGGCAGGTGGAGTCGTTTTGGCACTGGAAGAGCTGTGCTGCTCCTTCGGCAAGTTGCCATTCAGCAACACACTGAGATCCCTAGGTGTCACATCCACTTTCAGATATATGTGCTGCCAGAGCACTTGGTTTCCATGGTAGCTGGAAATGGCTTGGGCGCTGAACTTGTCTCTGGATGTGGACTTCTTAGTGCCTTGAGACAGGATCTACATGGTTGTTTTGTGTGGGTGTTCAACATGCCTGATTTCATCATCCTGGGCTCAATGGGCATTGGACAAGATGGGACCAAGACGCGGTTTCTGGGACATCTGGTAGGAAAGCTGATGGTATGTGAAGTTCCTGAGGCAGGTGGAGTCATTTTGCACTGGAAGAGCTGTGCTCCTTCGGCAAGTTGCCATTCACCAACACACTGAGATCCCTAGGTGTCACATCCATTTCCAGACATATGTGCTGCCAGAGCACTTGGTTTCCATGGTAGCTGGGAATGGCTTGGACACTGAAATTGTCTTTGGATGTGGACTTCTTAGCGCCTTGAGTCAGGATCTACATGGTTGTTTTGTGTGCGTGTTCAAGATGCCTGATTTCATCATCCTGGACTCAATGGGCATTGTACGAGATGGGACAGAACTCGGTTTCCGGGACATCTGGTAGGAAAGCTGATGGTATGTGAAGTTCCTGAGGCAGGTGGAGTCGTTTTGGCACTGGAAAAGCTGTCCTGCTCCTTCGGCAAGTTGCCATTCACCAACACACTGAGATCCCTAGGTGTCACATCCACTTTCAGACATATGTGCTGCCAGAACACTTGGTTTCCATGGGAGCTGGAAATGGCTTGGGAATGGAACTTGTCTCTGGATGTGGACTTCTTAGCGCTTTGAATGAGGATCCACATGGTTGTTTGTGTGGATGTTCAATATGCCTGGTTTCATAATCCTGGGCTCAATGGGCATTGGACAGGATGGCACCCAACTGAGTTTTTGGGACATCTGCTAGGAAAGCTGATGGTATGTGAAGTTCCTGAGGCAGGTGGAGTCGTTTTGGCACTGGAAGACCTGTGCTGCTCCTTCGGGCAAGTTGCCATTCACCAACACACTGAGATCCCTAGGTGTCACATCCACTTTCAGACATATGTGCTGCCAGAGCACTTGGTTTCCATGGTAGCTGGAAATGGCTTGGGAATGGAACTTGTCTCTGGATGTGGACTTGTTAGCGCCTTGAGTCAGGATGTACATGGTTGTTTTGTGTGCGTGTTCCTCACGCCTGGTTGTATCAACTTGGGCTCAATGGGCATAGGAAAGATGGGACAGAACTGGGTTTCCGGGACATCTGGTAGGAAAGCTGATGGTATGTGAAGTTCCTGAGGCATGTGGAGTCGTTATGGCACTGGAAGAGCTGTGCTGCTCCTTCGGCAAGTTGCCATTCACCAACACACTGAGATCCCTAGGTGTCACATCCACTTTCAGACATATGTGCTGCCAGAGCACTTGGTTTCCATGGTAGCTGGAAATGCCTTGGGAATGGAACTTGTCTCTGGATGTGGACTTCTCAGCACCTTGAGTGAGGATCCACATGGTTGTTTTGTGTGGATGTTCAACATGCCTGGTTGTATCATCTTGGGCTCAATGCGCATTGGACAACATGGGACAGAACTCGGTTTCTGGCAAATCTGGAAGGAAAGCTGATGGTATGTGAAGTTCCTGAGGCAGGTGGAGTCGTATTGGCACTGGAAGAGCTGTGCTGCTTCTTCGGCAGGTTGCCATTCACCAACACACTGAGATCCCTGGGTTTCACATCCTCTTTCAGACATATGTGCTGCCAGAGCACTTGGGTTCCCATGTTAGCTGGAAATGGCTTGGGCGCTGAACTTGTCTCTGGATGTGGACTTCTTAGTGCCTTGAGTCAGGATCTACATGGTTGTTTTCTGTGGGTGTTCAACATGCCTGATTTGATCATCCTGGGCTAAATGGGCATTGGACATGATGGGACCCAAGACGTTTTCCATGACTTCTGCTAGGAAAGCTGATGGTATGTGAAGTTCCTGAGGCAGGTGGAGTCGTTTTGGCACTGGAAGAGCTGTGCTGCTCCTTCGGCAAGTTGCCATTCACCAACACACTGAGATCCCTAGGTGTCACATCCACTTTCAGACATATGTGCTGTAAGAGCACTTGGTTTCCACGGTAGCTGGAAATGGCTTGGGCGCTGAACTTGTCTCTGGATGTGGACTTCTTAGTTCCTTGATTCAGGATCCACATGGTTGTTTTGTGTGCGTGTTCCTCACGCCTGGTTGTATCATCTTGGGCTCAATGGGCATAGGAAAGATGGGACAGAACTCGGTTTCCGGGACATCTGGTAGGAAAGCTGATGGTATGCGAAGTTCCTGAGGCATGTGGAGTCGTTGTGGCACTGGAAGAGCTGTGCTGCTCCTTCGGCAAGTTGCCATTCACCAACACACTGTGATCCCTGGGTTTCACATCCTCTTTAAGACATATATGCTGCCAGAGCACTTGGTTTCCTTGGTAGCTGGAAATGGCTTGGGCACTGAACTTGTCTCTGGATGTGGACTTCTTAGTGCCTTGAGTCAGGATCTACATGGTTGTTTTGTGTGCGTGTTCATCATGCCTGATTTCATCATCGTGGTCAAACTGGGCATTGGACGAGATGGGACCCAACTCAGTTTCAGGAACATCTGCTGGGAAAGCTGATGGTATGTGAAGTTCCTGAGGCAGGTGGAGTCATTTTACACTGGAAGAGCTGTGCTGCTGCTTCGGCAAGTTACCATTCACCAACACACTGAGATCCCTAGGTGTCACATCCACTTTCAGACATATGTGCTGCCAGAGCACTTGGTTTCCATGGTAGCTGGAAATGGCTTGGGAATGGAACTTGTCTCTGGATGTGGACTTCTTAGCGCCTTGAGTCAGGATGTACATGGTTGTTTTGTGTGCGTGTTCAACATGCCTGGTTGTATCATCTTTGGCTCAATGGGCATTGGACGAGATGGGACCCAATTCGGTTTCCGGGACATCTGGTAGGAAAGCTGATGGTATGTGAAGTTCCTGAGGCATGTGGAGTCGTTTTGGCACTGGAAGAGCTGTGCTGCTCCTTCGGCAAGTTGCCATTCACCAACACACTGTGATCCCTGGGTTTCACATCCTGTTTCAGACATATATGCTGCCAGAGCACTTGGTTTCCTTGGTAGCTGGAAATGGCTTGGGCGCTGAACTTGTCTCTGGATGTGGACTTCTTAGTGCCTTGAGTCAGGATCTACATGGTTGTTTTGTGTGCGTGTTCATCATGCCTGATTTCATCATCGTGGTCAAACTGGGCATTGGACGAGATGGGACCCAACTCAGTTTCAGGAACATCTGCTGGGAAAGCTGATGGTATGTGAAGTTCCTGAGGCAGGTGGAGTCATTTTACACTGGAAGACCTGTGCTGCTCCTTCGGCAAGTTGCCATTCACCAACACACTGAGATCCCTAGGTGTCACATCCACTTTCAGACATATGTGCTGCCAGAGCACTTGGTTTCCATGGTAGCTGGAAATGGCTTGGGAATGGAACTTGTCTCTGGATGTGGACTTCTTAGCGCCTTGAGTCAGGATGTACATGGTTGTTTTGTGTGCGTGTTAAACATGCCTGGTTGTATCATCTTTGGCTCAATGGGCATTGGACGAGATGGGACCCAAGTCGGTTTCCCGGACATCTGGTAGGAAAGCTGATGGTATGTGAAGTTCCTGAGGCAGGTGGAGTCGTTTTGGCACTGGAAGAGCTGTGCTGCTGCTTCGGCAAGTTGCCATTCACCAACACACTGAGATCCCTAGGTGTCACATCCACTTTCAGACATATGTGCTGCCAGAGCACTTGGTTTCCATGGGAGCTGGAAATATCTTGGGCACTGAACTTGTCTCTGGATGTGGAGTTCTCAGCGCCTTGAGTGAGGATCCACATGGTTGTTTGTGTGGATGTTCAGTATGCCTGGTTTCATCATCCTTGGCTCAATGGGCATTGGACAAGATGGCACCCAACTGAGTTTTTGGGACATCTGCTAGGAAAGCTGATGGTATGTGAAGTTCCTGACGCAGGTGGAGTCGTTTTGGCACTGGAAGAGCTGTGCTGCTCCTTCGGGCAAGTTGCCATTCACCAACACAAAGAGATCCCTAGGTGTCACATCCTCTTTCAGACATATGTGCTGCCAGAGCACTTGGTTTCCATTGTAGCTGGAAATGGCTTGGGCGCTGAACTTGTCTCTGGATGTGGACTTCTTAGCACCTTGAGTCAGGATGTACATGGTTGTTTTGTGTGCGTGTTCCTCACGCCTGTTTGTATCATCTTGGGCTCAATGGGCATAGGAAAGATGGGACAGAACTCGGTTTCCGGGACATCTGGTAGGAAAGCTGATAGTATGTGAAGTTCCTGAGGCATGTGGAGTCGTTATGGCACTGGAAGAGCTGTGCTGCTCCTTCGGCAAGTTGCCATTCACCAACACACTGAGATCCCTAGGTCTCACATCCACTTTCAGACATATGTGCTGCCAGAGCACTTGGGTTCCATGGTAGCTGGAAATGGCTTGGGCGCTGAACTTGTCTCTGGATGTGGACTTCTTAGTCCCTTGAGTCAGGATCTACATGGTTGTTTTGAATGGGTGTTCAACATGCCTGATTTGATCATCCTGGGCTAAATGGGCATTGGACATGATGGTACCCAAGTGTGTTCTCGGGACATCTGCCAGGAAAGCTGATGGTATGTGAAGTTCCTGAGGCAGGTGGAGTCGTTTTGGCACTGGAAGAGCTGTGCTGCTCCCTCGGCAAGTTGCCATTCACCAACACACTGAGATGCCTAGGTGTCACATCCACTTTCAGACAAATGTGCTGTAAGAGCACTTGGTTTCCACGGTAGCTGGAAATGGCTTGGACGCTGAACTTGTCTCTGGATGTGGACTTCTCAGGCCCTTGAGTGAGGATCCACATGGTTGTTTTGTGTGGGTGTTCAACATGCCTGATTTCATCATCTTGGGCTCAATGATCATTGGACGAGATGGTACCCAACTGAGTTTTTGCGACATCTGCTTGGAAAGCTGATGGTATGTGAAGTTCCTGAGGCAGGTGGAGTCGTATTGGCACTGGAAGAGCTGTGCTGCTCCTTCGGCAAGTTGCCATTCACCAACACACTGTGATCCCTGGGTTTCACATCCTCTTTCAGATATATGCTGCCAGAGCACTTGGTTTCCTTGGTAGCTGGAAATGGCTTGGGCGCTGAACTTGTCTCTGGATGTGGACTTCTTAGTGCCTTGAGTCAGGATCTACATGGTTGTTTTGTGTGCGTGTTCATCATGCCTGTTTTCATCATCGTGGTCAAACTGGGCATTGGACGAGATGGGACCCAACTCAGTTTCAGGAACCTCTGCTGGGAAAGCTGATGGTATGTGAAGTTCCTGAGGCAGGTGGAGTCATTTTACACTGGAAGACCTGTGCTTCTGCTTCGGCAAGTTGCCATTCACCAACACACTGAGATCCCTAGTTGTCACATCCTCTTTCAGACATATGTCCTGCCAGAGCACTTGGTTTCCATGTTAACTGGAAATGGCTTGGGCGCTGAACTTGTCTCTGGATGTGGACTTCTTAGCGCCTTGATTCAGGATCCACATGGTTGTTTTGTTTGCGTGTTCAACATGCTTGTTATCATCATCCTGGGCTCAATGGGAATTGGACAAAATGGGACAGAACTCGGTTTCCGGGACATCTGGTAGGAAAGCTGATGGTATGTGAAGTTCCTGAGGCAGGTGGAGTCGTTTTGGCACTGGAAGAGCTGTGCTGCTCCTTCGGCAAGTTGCCATTCACCAACACACTGAGATCCCTGTTTCTCACATCCACTTTCAGACATATGTGCTGCCAGAGCACTTGGTTTCCAAGGTAGCTGGAAATGGCTTGGGCGCTGAACTTGTCTCTGGATGTGGACTTCTTAGCGCCTTGAGTGAGGATCCACATGTTTGTTTTGAGTGGGTGTTCAACATGCCTGATTTCATCATCCTGGGCTCAATGGGCATTGCACGAGATGGGACCCAAGTGGTTTCCGGGACATCTGGTTGGAAAGCTGATGGTATGTGAAGTTCCTGAGGCAGGTTGAGTCATTTTGCACTGGAAGACCTGTCCTGCTGCTTCGGCAAGTTGCCATTCACCAACAGACTGAGATCCCTGGGTCTCACATCCTCTTTCAGACATATGTGCTGCCAGAGCACTTGGTTTCCATGGTAGCTGGAAATGGCTTGGGCGCTGAACTTGTCTCTGGATGGGGACTTCTTAGCGCCTTGAGTCAGGATCTACTTGGTTGTTTTGTGTGCGTGTTCAACATGGCTGGTTGTATCATCTTGGGCTCAATGGGCGTTTGACGAGATGGGACCCAACTCAGTTTCCGGGACATCTTCTGGGAAAGCTGATGGTATGTTGCTGGGGTCCGTGCAGTAGATGTTGGGGACATAAAGGGGTGAAGAGTGTTCCATTGCAGGCAGGGCCGCCAGGAATTTCCCGCTGTTCGGCAGGGTCCACCCGGCGGATGTCTCTACAACCACCTGAATGCAACTCCACCTTCTTTTGCATGGACACTGGACCACCCTGCGAAGAATTCTAATCCATCCTGGCATTTGCTACTGCGAGGTTAACGTTTTGCTCTGCCTGAGCTTGGAGGTCAATGTCTTGCAAATGGGGCCCTTTATCATTCCTATTGTCTTGGCTGTCCCCATTAAACCTTTGCTAATCAAGGGACCTGCATTTAGGCTTTCATTCTTTCCTTGATCTTTAAGTTCTCCTTTCCTTTGTGATACAAGATTGAGTTGTAGGATAAGAATCCTAGCAGGAACTTCTATGTAATGTTAGCAGGAACTTCTATTGTTTCTAGGTAAAACTAATGGCAGAATTATCCTTAGAAACACCCACTTGCTCATGACGTAAAAACTCTGAGCCAGATTTTGACTGATTTTGTATAAATAAAGCGGACAGCTTTCCCGCATTGTCCATTATGATCATGAAGTCCTAGTGGTCCGTCTCTTTCTTTCCTCTTTGCGCCTCATCCACGCACCCTTCGCGAGTTCTGAACTCAGCTGGAGCTGGACTCCGGCAAGTGGCGCCCAACGTGAGGGCTCGACGAAGGTAAGTCTTTTCTTTCTCTTTGCGGCATGGATAGGACTTCACCCAGGGTGCTGCAGGCCCCCTGACAGAAGGTCAGGTTAGGAGGGGTGAATAGTCAGAACTTATATTGAGAAGTTGTGTACCCTCTGTGCTGTAAAAAATGGGCCAGAGTGATTCTAGTGAAAGAAGTTTATATGCTGATATTATTATTAAACATACCTTACATAGGAAGGGCATTAAAGTTAGCAAGAAGCAATTATTAGAATTTTTACAATTTGTACAAAAAGTTAGCCCGTGGTTCATCGAGCAGGGCACTTTAGAATTAAACACATGGGACCAGGTAGGAAATGATATGAGAAGGTGGTATAGGAGTAATGGACGAGTGGGCATGCCATCCTCTGCATATGCCATTTCGAATGTTTTACGGCAGGCACTAGATGTGTGACCTTATCCTTATCCCACGCCTTCAGCTCAGCAGGGAGAACATACTCTCCTTCTTGATCCTCAGAAGGGAGGCTTAGGCCTTAGCTATAGCTCAATGGAAAGTGTTTGTACTGAAGATAATGTAAAATATTGTAAAACTGATCAGGAAAGTTTAACAGATGAGGAAGAAGATTTTTTAAAACCAGAAATATTCAGATCAGGTGTTAGAGATTGTGAAAAGGGGCAAATGGCTGAGTTACATGATAAGCCTTCAAGGTATTCTGCTAAGCCTTGTGAGCCCCTTCCAGCAAGACCAGATCCAGCAAAGGTTGGCTTTAGAGGGGCAATGCAGCAGGCACATAAGGAAGGTGATTTTTTCTGTTTTCCTGTTGTTTATGAATGGGATGAACCTGAATGGGAGCCGTTGCCTTATAAGCTTATTAAAGAACTTAAGCATGCTGTCTCTGACTACGGGCCAAACTCCCCGTACACTATGACATTGGTGGAGGGACTAGCAGCAAAGTGGGTGACTCCTTATGATTGGTTTCAGATTGCCAAGGCTTGCCTCACAGGAGGAAACTTCCTTTTGTGGAAAATGGAATATGAGGAATTAGCTAAGGCAGAAGTAAAGTCTCAGGGATCTGTGAGGTGTGGCAAACCTTCTTTTACCCTAGACATGCTTTTAGGACAGGGCACTCATCTTGGCGTTTCAGAACAACTTACTCTGCCTAAGGAGACCTTACAGCTTATCTCCTCCCTGGCACTAGGAGCATGGAGACGCCTGCCATCTCCAGATCAAAAGTCTTCAAATTTTGTAAATGTTAAGCAGAAGCCTGAGGAGCCTTTTGAAGAGTTTGTAGCTAGACTCACCGAAGCAGTGAGCCGGACAGTAATTAACAATACAGCTACAGATCTCATAGTTAAACAGCTAGCTTTTGAAAATGCTACTCCAACTTGCCAGACCTTAATTCAGCCAGTGAGAAGGACAGGAGATTTGTCAGACTGTGTTCGAGCTTGTGCTGAAGTAACTCCATCTTACATACAAGGGTTAACTATTGCTGCAGCTCTTCAAGGTCAAACTGCCACTCAGATTTTAAAGAACATAAGAGGCAATCAAAGAAATAGAAAAAGAAACAATTGCTATGCTTGTGGTGGAGTAGGGCATTTCAGCCACAGCTGTCCTGTCAGAAAATCATCCCAAAATTTCAAACAGGAAAAAACTTATATGGACACTCCTAACCCTAATTTAAATATTCCTCGCACTGTCTGTCCACGGTGTGAGAAGGGATTTCATTGGCAAAAGGCTTGTCAGTCTAAATTCCACAAGAATGGAACAGTTCTATTGCCTCAAAGTCGATCTAGATTGAGTAATCAGTCTGTACAGAGTCAGATGCAGGGAAACAGGAGGCGGGCCCTGTCCTGGGCCCCCCAAGTAATGGTGTCATGTATGGATATTGTCTCTGAGAGTTACGAAACTAAAATATCGAGTGCTGCATTAAGCAATGGGTTAAAGCAAAATAGATTTAAATGTCATGCTAAATGTTTTAATGGTGGGAAGCCCAGACACCTTCCAAAATCATGCTGAGCAGCAGTATCTCTTTTAGCTCAAAAATGTGGTACTAATACTGTTAAGGATCACTGCCCTAAAATAAGTCCTAAATGTCATAGAGGTGTACGTTGGGCAAAAATATGCAAATCTAAAATTGATCATAATGGCCAGTGCCTAAGGTCAGGAAACTCCTGGCGGGGCCCTAAAGAATCAGATATTTAAAAGACAGCAATATTTTACCCAAGCTGTGCCTATAGAAGAGTAACAGTAAATTTGATATTGATTGTGGTAATGCTAATTAAAAGTTGGTATCTTCCTTGGCAACTAATTATACTACCTGCTGTTCATATCCCAACTGGATGTTTGTGACAACAAGGGTCTTTAGAGTGGCTGCATCTCCTTTCCATGTATAAAAAGGTTATTACTCCTTATTGTGCTTTGGTCTCCACCTTAATTATTAAGAGATATCATAGGAATAGGAGCCTTTTTGCAAAGATGTAAATTAAATAATTGTTCCTTATAGCTCTTAACAGCTTAGTTATCTAATATCCAAGGATGAGACCTGACAAATAGCACTCTTCACCCTTGTAGGTACAATTTGATACCATTTAGCTAAAAATCTCCTTCTTGTTAAGCCATCCAGTTATATTTCAAAAGATTTGTTCCTTAACTTTTTCCTTAACCTGCTTCTTTAGTCTTTACAGATAGGTCATCTAACAAAATAGTTTCTCTAATCAGATTTTGAAAATATCCTTACTGGCCAATGGAAAGGACCCAATTTCCTCTTAAAATTTGGAGGAGGGAATGCTTTCATTTTTCCACAGGTTATGGACTTGCTGATGTGGATTCCAGATCGACTGATTAGACATCCTTGTCCAGTTTACATTTCCACCCACTTGCCATTTCACAGCTGCAAGCATCCTCTACAGAAGTCCCTCCTCCCGCCCAGCAATTTTAGGGTTAAACTCTCTTCTCTCCAGCAGGTACAATCACTCCCTGACCTCCTCCCCCTCCACTCTGTTAGGATACTAAGCCCACAGGTGCAGTTTCTCCAGCACGTTTTACTTTTTTCCCCTTTGTCAAGCCTGGTACCCCCAATCTTTTTAGCCAAGAACAGAGTGGAAGGAGATGAACTAACCTGGGTCCACACAAAAATATCTAGCATTTTGTACTGTTATAAACAATAATTTTTCATAATTAACATCTCTCTTTTAACTCTATTAAGTTTTTATCTTGAATTTTTGAATTTTATGAATATAACTCTTAGGGTATTGTTTAAGGCATTCCTTTAAAGGTGTAACATTTACACCAAACATAAACTGGAATCAAAGTAACATCTAATCCATTGTTAAATTTTTTCCAGGTATGAGATACACCCATGCTTTTATCTGCTAGTCTTTATATTTAGATATATCTTCTTTAAAAACTTTGCAGTGGTTTCTAAAATGTTCATCATTGCTTTATGGAATTAAAATGTGATCTTCTGGTATAACAACAAAGTTTTAAAGCACATATTATTATAACATCTCCTGTTAATTGTTTTTTATCTAATTAACGATTAAATCTTTCTAGTTGGCTCCAGTGAACTCCAGACCTGGCTTTGTTGAAGTGTCTCAGCATGTAAGATTCTATGTTGAAGTGATCTTTGTGTTTTCTGCCTTTCAGTATGTTCACATTGCTTCAGATTGATAAAAGTTATGTACTTATTTTATAGGTATTTAAAATAATCACTTAATGCCAATAATTACATCTCATCTACATTGTGTTTTATAAAGAAATTCTATTTCAATTAGATATTATAAATCTTGACATCCTTGATATGCATTTTAAAAATTTGAAAGTTTTATTTAGCAGAAACAACTGAGTAGGCATTTGGATTGTATTAAAGATACTGTGAGATGCTAAGTGGAACATAATTCTGTCATATCAAAATACTACTACTATAAATTTTTTTTTACAGAAGTCTAATTCAAATTACTGTATTTCCAAAAGTTCCAGGACAGGTAATGCTTAACAACAAAAAAGCCAGATGAGAATAAATGTTTACAGTTTTGCAAATGTCTAGGCTGCTGACTGTATATCTTTTGGGTTAATCTATATTGCTAAGATAACTAAAATCAGGGTCTTCAATAATGACCAATTTTTTTTTCTCTCAGGGTTTTAATTCAGACTGAGTTATCATTGTTGACTTTTCACTTACTAATTTTAATGGGTACTGCTATCACCAAGCTTGGTTTATAAAGGCGCCTTAATAAATTCTAAATTTATCTGACATGCTTTTTCTTGCACTCTGCAGCATTTTAGAGGCCTCAGAGGGTAATAGCCATCCTGTGTTCTGGAGCCTGGCCTGGTAGTCTGGGGAGGCCACCGTGATGATTTACACGGCCCCAGCTGCCAGTCCTGGCTTCCTGGCTCACAGGATTTGCACTGACCTCTGCCTATGTACAAGTACCAACTTTGCTTGTTTTGAGTACTCATCTAGGACTCAAGAGAGCTGGATACAACACAACTTCTTGAGTCAGGGTTCATATGAGACCCTCATTAGCTATTTAAAATTGAATGAGTGTGGTACCCACCTATGTATGTCTTGCTGTATGTCTTTCTGTCGGAATTGTTTGAAATTTTACTCTTACAGTCCTCTGTTAAAAAAAAAAAAGGAGGAGTGAATGAATGTGTGTGTGTTTTACAGTCTGGTCTCAATGTTTCTTGAGATCAGATGAGAAATGGACACATGATAGATATTAATTTTATGCTGCTTTTTCCCAGCTAGTTATTGCAAAAAAAAAAAAGTTTTTTTTTAATTGTTATTATACATCACTGTCTGTGTTTGCTAGTTGGGAAATGCTATACTTTTCATAATCCACCTTGTATTCTCCTCCATCTATATTTGTAAACCATCTGAATAACCATGCAAACTTATTTTACTACAAACAACAGGTTATTCTAACCAATTTGTAATTTCAAACTGTCTAAAGATCTTAGATCATTACTGAAACTACTTTGTTGTGCTGTCCTAAGCTAATATTGTTTTTTGGCTCACATAATTTAAGCCTCAGACTGTCATTGAAAATGTTTCAAGTCATCCATATGTTTGTGCTCAAGTTCACTTAATAACCAGGTTACTCATGGTATATTTTCACTACCTTTTCAATGTACTATTTAAGCCAGTATCTTTATTTTAAAATTTATTTTCTAAAACTGTTTAATAGTTTTAACCTGATGTTGTTACTAAGCGTGATTAGCTTTCTCTTCACTTCTTTTCTACTTCCTCTCTAAAAATTCAAAAGGCTTCTCAGAATATACAGGTAGATCTCCAGAATTTATATAGGTATGGCTAACTTATAAACCTGACATCCCAAAGACTGCCTTTACAGCCTGCTTACCCAGAGCCCAGAGGAAGAGTAGCGACCTAGGTACCAGGAGGAACCCTGGTGCTGTCTCTCCTTCTTGCTTCCCTCTGGCCAAAACAACAGAAAGAGTTTCACTAGCCTCAGTGCTACCCTTGCTGAGGTCAATGGACATTTCCACCTGGAACTGTTTTTAAAGGCCAAGTATGCACAGAAGATTAACACCTGCCACGAGGACACGTCACGTGTACATCTGCTGACTACCATCTACCACCGAAGACATCCCCACGCAGGACTCGAGCTACTTCCAAAAGGACTGCTGATAAGTAACATTCCTCCTTTACAAGATGGAGCCTTAAGCTCCTTCTCCCTTTCCTGAGATGGCTCTGTATACACTGTAACTTGTACAAAATGTGTTGTCACTGATTGTCTTAATTCTAACCTTATGCCTGGTACTTTTGGTGTCTTGAGAAGACCCTCATATGTAATGTTACCTGTAAATTTGACTGAACCATGGTATGATGATGCTGATCTTTATGCTTTGGAATTGTTTTCAACAACTTTGTCCATCCTTGTATGTTATGTTTGGGTTTCACTGCATTTGTTAACAATATTGGACCTCTTACAGCTGGTGCAATAAGTTCATAGGAAAGTATTGATCAATTTGGAGGCCAAGATTGGTGCATTAGAAGAAGCAGATATTTATATTGGCAATGAAATTAACGTTTAAAAACCAGATTTGGTACCACTTGCCATAGTATTTATAAATGGATTTGTGTCACTCCTCTCCCTTATAATGACTCACATGTCTCTTGGAGTGATGTTAAAACACATCTCCAAGGTGTATGGAATGACACATCTACTAGCCTTAGCATTCAGGAATTACATGCTCAGATTTCTGCCATCTCTCACTCTCGCCTTCAGGCTCTCTCTGCTGGAAGTGTTACTAATCAATTCTTACGATCTCTTTCATCTTTCATTTCTGATAAGACCTCCTACTCATTTTTTATAAATTTAGGAATAACACTGATTGTTCTCCTTTCTGTATAGTTTTTTGGCTCAGTCATCTTCCAAAGTTTGAGCTCCATGATTCAAGCCACTCGCAGAGAACTCCGCACCCTCCAACTTAATAATAAGAGAGGGGGAGATGCTGGGGTCCGTGCAGTAGATGTGGGGGACATAAAGGGGTGAAGAGTGTTCCATTGCAGGCAGGGCCGCAAGGAATTTCCCGCTGTTCGGCAGGGTCCACCCGGCGGATGTCTCTACAACCACCTGAATGCAACTCCACCTTCTTTTGCATGGACACTGGACCTCCCTGCGAAGAATTCTAATCCATCCTGGCATTTGCTACTGCGAGGTTAACCTTTTGCTCAGCCTGAGCTTGGAGGTCAATGTCTTGCAAATGGGGCCCTTTATCATTCCTATTGTCTTGGCTGTCCCCACTGAACCTTTGCTAATCAAGGGACCTGCATTTAGGCTTTCATTCTTTCCTTGATCTTTAAATTCTCCTTTCCTTTGTGATACAAGATTGAGTTGTAGGATAAGAATCCTAGCAGGAACTTCTATGTAATGTTAGCAGGAACTTCTATTATTTCTAGGTAAAACTAATGGCAGAATTATCCTTAGAAACACCCACTTGCTCATGACGTAAAAACTCTGAGCCAGATTTTGACTGATTTTGTATAAATAAAGCGGACAGCTTTCCTGCATTGTCCATTATGATCATGAAGTCCTAGTGGTCCGTCTCTTCCTTTCCTCTTTGCGCCTCATCCACGCACCCTTCGCGAGTTCCGAACTCAGCAGGAGCTGGACTCCAGCAGTATGTGAAGTTCCTGAGGCAGGTGGAGTCATTTGGCACTGAAAGAGCTGTGCTGCTCCTTCGGCAAGTTGCCATTCACCAACACACTGAGATCCCTAGGTGTCACATCCACTTTCAGACATATGCGCTGCCAGAGCACTTGTTTTCCATGGCAGCTGGAAATGGCTTGGGCGCTGAACTTGTCTCTGGATGTGGACTTCTTAGCGCCTTGAGTCAGGATCCACATGGTTGTTTTGTGTTGGTGTTCAACATGGCTAATTTCATCATCCTGGGCTCAATGGGCTTTGGACGAGATGGCATCGAACTGGGTTTCCGGGACATCTGCTAGGAAAGCTGATGGTATGTGAAGTTCCTGAGGCAGGTTGAGTCGTTTTGGCACTGGAAGAGCTGTGCTGCTCCTTCGGCAAGTTGCCATTCACCAACACACTGAGATCCCTAGGTGTCACATCCACTTTCAGACATATGTGCTGCCAGAGTACTTGGTTTCCATGGTAGCTGTTAATGGCATGGTCGCTGAACTTGTCTCTGGATGTGGACTTCTTAGCGCCTTGAGTCAGGATCTACACGGTTTGTTTTGAGTGGGTGTTCAAAATGCCTGATTTCATCAGAGTGGACTCAATGGGCATAAGAGGGCTGGACCTAAGTGGGTTTCCGTGACATCTGCTAGGAAAGCTGATGGTATGTGAAGTTCCTGAGGCAGGTGGAGTCGTTTTGGCACTGGAAGAGCTGTGCTGCTCCTTCGGGCAAGTTGCCATTCACCAACACACTGAGATCCCTGGGTCTGACATGCTCTTTCAGACATATGTGCTGCCAGAGCACTTGGTTTCCATGGTAGCTGGAAATGGCTTGGGCGCTGAACTTGTCTCTGGATGTGGACTTCTTAGTGCCTTGAGTCAGGATCTACATGGTTGTTTTGTGTGCGTGTTCAACATGCCTGATTTCATCATCCTGGGCTCAAGGGTCATTGGACGAGATGGGAACCAACTCGGTTTCCGGGACATCTGGTAGGAAAGCTGATGGTATGTGAAGTTCCTGAGGCAGATGGAGTCGTATTGGCACTGGAAGAGCTGTCCTGCTCCTTCGGCAAGTTGCCATTCACCAACACACTGAGATCCCTAGGTGTCACATCCAATTTCAGATATATGTGCTGCCAGAGCACTTGGTTTCCATGGTAGCTGGAAATGGCCTGGGCGCTGAACTTGTCTCTGGATGTGGACTTCTTAGTTCCTTGAGTCAGGATCTACATGGTTGTTTTGTGTGCGTGTTCAACATGACTTTTTGTACCATCTTGGGCTCAATGGGCATTGGACAAGATGGGACCCAAGTGGGTTTCCGGGACATCTGCTAGGAAAGCTGATGGTATGTGAAGTTCCTGAGGCAGGTGGAGTCATTCTGGCACTGGAAGAGCTGTGCTGCTCCTTCGGCAAGTTGCCATTCACCAACACGCTGAGATCCGTAGGTGTCACATCCCCTTTCAGACATATGTGCTGCGAGAGCACTTGGTTTCCATGGTAGCTGGAAATGGCCTGGGCGCTGAACTTGTCTCTGGATGTGGACTTCTTAGTGCCTTGAGTCAGGATCTACATGGTTGTTTTGTGTGCGTGTTCAACATGACTTTTTGTACCATCTTGGGCTCAATGGGCATTGGACAAGATGGGACCCAAGTGGGTTTCCGGGACATCTGGTAGGAAAGCTGATGGTATGTGAAGTTCCTGAGGCAGGTGGAGTCATTCTGGCACTGGAAGAGCTGTGCTGCTCCTTCGGCAAGTTGCCATTCACCAACACACTGAGATCCCTAGGTGTCACATCCACTTTCAGACATATGTGCTGCCAGAGCACTTGGTTTTCATGGTAGCTGGAAATGGCTTGGGCGCTGAACTTGTCTCTGGATGTGGACTTCTTAGTGCCTTGAGTCAGGATCTACATGGTTGTTTTGTGTGCGTGTTCATCATGTCTGATTTTATCATCTTGTGCTCAATGGGCATTGGACGAGATGGACCGAAGTGGGTTTCCGGGACATCTGGTAGGAAAGCTGATGGTATGTGAAGTTCCTGAGGCAGGTGGAGTCGTTTTGGGACTGCAAGAGCTGTGCTGCTCCTTCGGCAAGTTGCCATTCACCAACACACTGAGATCCCTGCTTCTCACATCCACTTTCAGACATATGTGCTGCCAGAGCACTTGGTTTCCATGGTAGCTGGAAATGGCTTGGGCGCTGAACTTGTCTCTGGATGTGGACTTCTTAGCGCCTTGAGTCAGGATCCACATGTTTGTTTTGTGTGTATGTTCAACATGCCTGGTTGTATCATCTTGGGCTCAATGGGCATTCTACAAGATGGGACCCAAGTGGGTTTCCGGGACATGTGCTAGGAAAGCTGATGTTATGTGAAGTTCCTGAGGCAGGTGGAGTCGTGTTGGCACTGGAAGAGCTGTCCTGCTGTTTCTTCGACAAGTTGCCATTCACCAACACACTGAGATCCCAGGGTCTCACATCCTCTTTCAGACATATGTGCTGCCAGAGCACTTGGTTTCCATGGTAGCTGGAAATGGCTTGGGAACTGAACTTGTCTCTGGATGTGGAGTTGTTAGCGCCTGGAGTCAGGATCTAAATGGTTTTTCTTGTGGGGTAGGTGTTCAACATGCCTGATATCATCATCCTGGGCTCAATGGGCATTGGACGAGATGGACCCACGTGGGTTTTCGGGACATCTGCTAGGAAAGCTGATGGTATGTGAAGTTCTGAGGTAGGTGGAGTCGTTTTGGCACTGGAAGAGCTGTGCTGCTCCTTCGGGCAAGTTGCCATTCTCCAACACACTGAGATCCCTGGGTGTCACATCCTCTTTCAGACATATGTGCTGCCAGAGTACCTGGTTTCCATGACAGCTGGAAATGGCTTGGGCGCTGAACTTGTCTCTGGATGTGGACTTCTTAGCGCCTTGAGTGAGGATCCACATGGTTGTTTTGTGTGTATATTCAAGATGACTGATTTCATCATCTTGGGCTCAATGGGCATTGGACGAGATAGGACCCAAGTCGGTTTCCGGGACATCTGGTAGGAAAGCTGATGGTATGTGAAGTTCCTGAGGCAGGTGGAGTCGTTTTGGCACTGGAGGAGCTGTGCTGCTCCTTCGGCAAGTTGCCATTCACCAACACACTGAGATCCCTGGGTGTCACATCCACTTTCAGACATATGTGCTGCGAGAGCACTTGGTTTCCATGGTAGCTGGAAATGGCCTGGGCGCTGAACTTGTCTCTGGATGTGGACTTCTTAGCGCCTTGAGTCAGGATCCACATGGTTGTTTTGTGTGGATGTTCAACATGCCTGATTTCATCATCGTGGTCTCAATGGGCATTGGACAAGATGGAACCCAAGTGGGTTTCCGGGACATGTGCTAGGAAAGCTGATGGTATGTGAAGTTCATGAGGCAGGTGGAGTCGTTTTGGCGCTGGAAGAGCTGTGCTGCTCCTTCGGCAAGTTGCCATTCACCAACACACTGAGATCCCTACGTGTCACATCCACTTTCAGACATATGTGCTGCCAGAGCACTTGGTTTCCATGGTAGCTGGAAATGGCTTGGGAACTGAACTTGTCTCTGGATGTGGACTTCTTAGCGCCTTGAGTGAGGATCCACATGGTTGTTTTGTGTGCGTGTTCATAACGCTTATTTGTATCATCTTTTATCTCAATGGGCATTAGACGAGATGGAACGGAAGTGGGTTTCCGGGATATCTGGTAGGAAAGCTGATTGAATGTGAAGTTCCTGAGGCTGGTGGAGTCGTTTTGCACGGGAAGACCTGTCCTGCTCCTTCGGCCAGTTGCCATTCACCAACACACTGAGATCCCTAGGTGTCACATCCACTTTCAGACATATGTGCTGCCAGAGCACTTGGTTTCCATGGTAGCTGGAAATGGCTTGGGAACTGAACTTGTCTCTGGATGTGGACTTCTTAGCGCGTTGAGTGAGTATCCACATGGTTGTTTCTTGTGGATGTTTAACATGGCTGATTTCATCATGATGGGCTCAATGGGCATTGGACAAGATGGGCCTCAACTCGGTTTCCGGGACATCTGCTAGGAAAGCTGATGGTATGTAAAGTTCTGAGGCAGGTGGAGTCGTTGTGGCACTGGAAGAGCTGTGCTGCTCCTTCGGCAAGTTGCCATTCACAAACACACTGAGATCCCTGGGTCTCATATCCTCTTTCAGACATATGTGCTGCCAGAGCACTTGGTTTCCATGGTAGCTGGAAATGGCTTGGGCGCTGAACTTGTCTCTGGATGTGGACTTCTTAGTGCCTTGAGTCAGGATCTTCTTGGTAGTTTCGTGTGCGTGTTCATCATGACTGTTTCTATCAACTTGGCCTCAATGGGCATTGGACGAGATGGACCCAAGTGGGTTTCCGGGACATCTGCTAGAAAAGCTGATGGTATGTGAAGTTCCTGAGGCAGGTGGAGTCGTTTTGGCAGTGGAAGAGCTGTGCTGCTCCTTCGGCAAGTTGCCATTCACCAACACACTGAGATCCCTGGGTCTGACATCCTCTTTCAGACATATGTGCTGCCAGAGCACTTGGTTTCCATGGGAGCTGGAAATGGATTGGGCGCTGAGCTTGTCTCTTAATGTGGACTTCTTAGTGCCTTGAGTCAGGATCTACATGGTTGTTTTGTCTGCGTGTTCAACATGCCTGGTTGTATCATCTTGGAGTCAAGGGGATTGAACGAGATGGACCCAAGTGGGTTTCCGGGACATCTGGTAGGAAAGCTGATGGTATGTGAAGTTCCTGAGGCAGGTGCAGTCGTTTTGGCACTGGAAGAGCTGTGCTGCTCCTTCGGCAAGTTGCCATTCACCAACACACTGAGATCCCTAGGTGTCACATCCACTTTCAGACATATGTGCTGCCAGAGCACTTGGTTTCCAAGGTAGCTGGAATTGGCTTGGGCGCTGAACTTGTCTCTGGATGTGGACTTCTTAGTGCCTTGGTTAAGGATCCACATGGTTGTTTTGTGTGGATGTTCAACATGCCTGATTTCATCATCGTGGTCACAATGGGCATTGGACGAGATGGCACCGAACTGGGTTTCCGGGATATTTGATAGGAAAGCTGATGGTATGTGAAGTTCCTGAGGCACGTGGAGTCATTTTGCACTGGAAGACTTGTCCTGCTGCTTCGGCAAGTTGCCATTCACCAACACGCTGAGATCCGTAGGTGTCACATCCACTTTCAGACATATGTGCTGCCAGAGCACTTGATTTCCATGGTAGCTGGAAATGTCTTGGGAACTGAACTTGTCTCTGGATGTGGACTTCTTAGCGCCTTGAGTCTGGATCTACATGGTTGTTTCGTGTGCGTGTTGAACATGAATGATTGTATCATCTTGGGCTCAAAGAGCATTGGACGAGATGGAACAGAAGTGTATTCCCGGGATATCTGGTAGGAAAGCTGATTGAATGTGAAGTTCCTGACGCAGGTGGAGTTGTTTTGGCACTGGAAGAGCTGTGCTGCTCCTTCGGCAAGTTGCCATTCACCAACACACTGAGATCCCTAGGTGTCACATCCACTTTCAGACATATGTGCTGCCAGAGCACTTGGTTTCCATGGTAGCTGGAAATGGCTTGGGCACTGAACTTGTCTCTGGATGTGGACTTCTTAGCGCCTTGAGTGAGGATCCACATGGTTGTTTTGTGTGGATGTTCAACATGCCTGATTGCATCATCCTGGGCTCAATGGGCATTGGACAAGATGGGACCCAACTCGGTTTCCGGGACATCTGCTAGGAAAGCTGATGGTATGTGAAGTTCCTGAGGCAGGTGGAGTCGTTTTGGCACTGGAAGAGCTGTGCTGCTCCTTCGGCAAGTTGCCATTCACCAACACACTGAGATCCCTGGGTCTCACATCCTCTTTCAGACATATGTGCTGCCAGAGCACTTGGTTTCCATGGTAGCTGGAAATGGCTTGGGCGCTGAACTTGTCTCTGGATGTGGACTTCTTAGCGCCTTGAGTCAGGATCTAAATGGTTGTTTTGTGTGCGTGTTCATCATGCCTGTTTTTATCATCTTGGGCTCAATGGGCATAGGACGAGATGATACCCAAGTGGGTTTCCGGGACATCTGCTAGGAAAGCTGATGGTATGTGAAGTTCCTGAGGCAGGTGGAGTCATTTTGCACTGGAAGAGCTGTGCTGCTCCTTCGGCAAGTTGCCATTCACCAACACACTGAGATCCCTGGTGTCACATCCTCTTTCAGACTTATGTGCTGCCAGAGCACTTGGTTTCCATGGTAGCTGGAAATGGCTTGGGCGCTGAACTTGTCTCTGGATGTGGACTTCTTAGCGCCTTGAGTCAGGATCTACATGGTTGTTTTGTGTGCGTGTTCATCATGCCTGGTTGTATCATCTTGGGCTCAATGGGCATTGGACGAGATGGACCCAAGTGGGTTTCCGGGACATCTGGTAGGAAAGCTGATGGTATGTGAAGTTCCTGAGGCAGGTGGAGTCGTTTTGGCACTGGAAGAGCTGTGCTGCTCCTTCGGCAAGTTGCCATTCACCAACACACTGAGATCCCTAGGTGTCACATCCACTTTCAGACATATGTGCTGCCAGAGCACTTGGTTTCCATGGTAGCTGGAAATGGCTTGGGCGCTGAACTTGTCTCTGGATGTGGACTTCTTAGCGCCTTGAGTTCAGGATCCACATGGTTGTTTTGTGTGGATGTTCAACATGCCTGATTTCATCATCGTGGTCTCAATGGGCATTGGACGAGATGGCACCGAACTGGGTTTCCGGGATATTTGGTAGGAAAGCTGATGGTATGTGAAGTTCCTGAGGCAGGTGGAGTCGTTTTGGCACTGGAAGAGCTGTGCTGCTCCTTTGGCAAGTTGTCATTCACCAACACACTGAGATCCCTTGGTCTCACATCCACTTTCAAACATATGTGCTGCCAGAGCACTTGGTTTCCATGGTAGCTGGAAATGGCTTGGGCGCTGAACTTGTCTCTGGATGTGGACTTCTTAGCGCCTTGAGTGAAGATCCACATGGTTGTTTTGTGTGGATTTTCAACATGCCTGATTTCATCATCGTGTTCTGAATGGGCATTGGACAAGATGGGACCCAAGTGGGTTTCCGGGACATCTGCTAGGAAAGCTGATGGTATGTGAAGTTCCTGAGGCAGGTGGAGTCGTTTTGGCACTGGAAGAGCTGTGCTGCTCCTTCGGCAAGTTGCCATTCACCAACACACTGAGATCCCTAGGTGTCACATCCACTTTCAGACATATGTGCTGCCAGAGCACTTGGTTTCCATGGTAGCTGGAAATGGCTTGGGCGCTGAACTTGTCTCTGGATATGGACTTCTTAGCGCCTTGAGTCAGGATCTACATGGTTTGTTTTGAGTGGGTGTTCAAAATGCCTGATTTCATCAGAGTGGTCTCAATGGGCATAAAAAGAGCTGGACCCAAGTGGGTTTCCGTGACATCTGCTAGGAAAGCTGATGGTATGTGAAGTTCCTGAGGCAGGTGGAGTCGTTTTGGCACTGGAAGAGCTGTGCTGCTCTTCCAGCAAGTTGCCATTCACCAACACACTGAGATCCCTGGGTGTCACATCCACTTTCAGACATATGTGCTGCCAGAGCACTTGGTTTCCATGGTAGCTGGAAATGGCTTGGTCGCTGAACTTGTCTCTGGATGTGGAGTTGTTAGCGCCTTGAGTCAGGATCTACATGGTTGTTTTGTGTGGTGTTCATCATGCCTGATTGTCATCATCTTGGCTCAATGTGCATTGGACGAGATGGACCCAAGTGGGTTTCCGGGACATCTGCTAGGAAAGCTGATGGTATGTGAAGTTCCTGAGGCAGGTGGAGTCGTTTTGGCACTGGAAGAGCTGTGCTGCTCCTTCGGCAAGTTGCCATTCACCAACACACTGAGATCCCTGGTCTCACATCCTCTTTCAGACATATGTGCTGTCAGAGCACTTGGTTTCCATGGTAGCTGGAAATGGCTTGGGCACTGAACTTGTCTCTGGATGTGGACTTCTTAGTGCCTTGAGTCAGGATCTACATGGTTGTTTTGTGTGGATGTTCATCATGCCTGTTGTATCATCCTGGGCTCAATGGGCATTGGACTAGATGGGACCCAACTCGGTTTCCGGGACAGCGGCTAGGAAAGCTGATGGTATGTGAAGTTCCTGAGGCAGGTGGAGTCGTTTTGGCACTGGAAGAGCTGTGCTGCTCCTTCGGCAAGTTGCCATTCACCAACACACTGAGATCCCTAGGTGTCACATCCTCTTTCAGACATATGTGCTGCCAGAGCACTTGGTTTCCATGGTAGCTGGAAATGGCTTGGGCGCTGAACTTGTCTCTGGATGTGGACTTCTTAGCGCCTTGAGTCAGGATCTACATGTTTGTTTTGTGTGGGTGTTCAACATGCCTGATTTCATCATCCTGGGCTCAATGGGCATTGGACGAGATGGGACCCAAGTGGGTTTCCGGGACATCTGCTAGGAAAGCTGATGGTATGTGAAGTTCCTGAGGCAGGTGGAGTCGTTTTGGCACTGGAAGAGCTGTGCTGCTCCTTCGGCAAGTTGTCATTCACCAACACACTGAGATCCCTGTTTCTCACATCTTCTTTCAGGCATATGTGCTGCCAGAGCACTTGGTTTCCATGGTAGCTGGAAATGGCTTGGGCGCTGAACTTGTCTCTGGATGTGGACTTCTTAGCGCCTTGAGTGAGGATCCACATGGTTGTTTTGTGTGGATGTTCAACATGCCTGATTTCATCATCGTGGCTCAATGGCATTGGACGAGATGGGACCCAAGTGGGTTTCCGGGACATCTGCTAGGAAAGCTGATGGTATGTGAAGTTCCTGAGGCAGGTGGAGTCATTTTGGCACTGGAAGAGCTGTGCTGCTCCTTCGGCAAGTTGCCATTCACCAACACACTGAGATCCCTAGGTGTCACATCCACTTTCAGACATATGTGCTGCCAGAGCACTTGGTTTCCATGGTAGCTGGAAATGGCTTGGGCGCTGAACTTGTCTCTGGATGTGGACTTCTTAGCGCCTTGAGTGAGGATCCACATGGTTGTTTTGTGTGCGTGTTCATCATGCCTGTTGTTCATCTTGGCTCAATGGGCATAGGACGAGATGGACCCAAGTGGGTTTCCGGGACATCTGCTAGGAAAGCTGATGGTATGTGAAGTTCCTGAGGCAGGTGGAGTCGTTTTGGCACTGGAAGAGCTGTGCTGCTCCTTCGGCAAGTTGCCATTCACCAACACACTGAGATCCCTAGGTGTCACATCCACTTTCAGACATATGTGCTGCCAGAGCACTTGGTTTCCATGGTAGCTGGAAATGGCTTGGGCGCTGAACTTGTCTCTGGATGTGGACTTCTTAGCGCCTTGAGTGCAGGATCCACATGGTTGTTTTGTGTGGGTGTTCAACATGCCTGTGTTTCATCATCCTGGCTCAATGGGCATTGGACAAGATGGGACCCAACTCGGTTTCCGGGACATCTGCTAGGAAAGCTGATGGTATGTGAAGTTCCTGAGGCAGGTGGAGTCGTTTTGGCACTGGAAGAGCTGTGCTGCTCCTTCGGCAAGTTGCCATTCACCAACACACTGAGATCCCTAGGTGTCACATCCACTTTCAGACATATGTGCTGCCAGAGCACTTGGTTTCCATGGTAGCTGGAAATGGCTTGGGCACTGAACTTGTCTCTGGATGTGGACTTCTTAGCGCCTTGAGTGCAGGATCCACATGGTTGTTTTGTGTGGATGTTCAACATGCCTGGTTGTTCATCATCCTGGCTCAATGGGCATTGGACAAGATGGGACCCAACTCGGTTTCCGGGACATCTGCTAGGAAAGCTGATGGTATGTGAAGTTCCTGAGGCAGGTGGAGTCGTTTTGGCACTGGAAGAGCTGTGCTGCTCCTTCGGCAAGTTGCCATTCACCAACACTCTGTGATCCCTGCGTCTCACATCCTCTTTCAGAGATATGTGCTGTCATAGCACTTGGTTTCCATGGTAGCTGGAAATGGCTTGGGCACTGAACTTGTCTCTGGATGTGGACTTCTTAGTGCCTTGAGTCAGGATCTACACGGTTGTTTTGTGTGGATGTTCATCATGCCTGGTTGTATCACCTTGGGCTCAATGGGCATTGGACTAGATGGGACCCAAGTGGGTTTCCGGGACATCTGGTAGGAAAGCTGATGGTATGTGAAGTTCCTGAGGCAGGTGGAGTCGTTTTGGCACTGGAAGAGCTGTGCTGCTCCTTCGGCAAGTTGCCATTCACCAACACACTGAGATCCCTAGGTGTCACATCCACTTTCAGACATATGTGCTGCCAGAGCACTTGGTTTCCATGGCAGCTGGAAATGGCTTGGGCGCTGAACTTGTCTCTGGATGTGGACTTCTTAGCGCCTTGAGTCAGGATCTACATGTTTGTTTTGAGTGGGTGTTCAACATGCCTGATTTCATCATCCTGGTCTCAATGGGCATTGGACGAGATGGGACCCAAGTGGGTTTCCGGGACATCTGGTAGGAAAGCTGATGGTATGTGAAGTTCCTGAGGCAGGTGGAGTCGTTTTGGCACTTGAAGAGCTGTGCTGCTTCGGCAAGTTGCAGTTCACCAACACACTGAGATCCCTGGGTCTCACATCCTCTTTCAGACATATGTGCTGCCAGAGCACTTGGTTTCCATGGTAGCTGGAAATGGCTTGGGCGCTGAACTTGTCTCTGGATGTGGACTTCTTAGCGCCTTGAGTGAGGATCCACATGGTTGTTTTGTGTGCGTGTTCAACATGCCTGATTTCATCATCTTGGTCTCAATGGGCATTGGACGAGATGGGACCCAAGTGGGTTTCCGGGACATCTGCTAGGAAAGCTGATGGTATGTGAAGTTCCTGAGGCAGGTGGAGTCGTTTTGGCACTGGAAGAGCTGTGCTGCTCCTTCGGCAAGTTGCCATTCACCAACACACTGAGATCCATAGGTGTCACATCCACTTTCAGACATATGTGCTGCTAGAGCACTTGGTTTCCATGGTAGCTGGAAATGGCTTGGGCGCTGAACTTGTCTCTGGATGTGGACTTCTTAGCGCCTTGAGTCAGGATCTACATGGTTGTTTTGTGGTGGGTGTTCAACATGCCTGATTGTCATCATCCTGGGCTCAATGGGCATTGGACGAGATGGGACCCAAGTGGGTTTCCGGGACATCTGGTAGGAAAGCTGATGGTATGTGAAGTTCCTGAGGCAGGTGGAGTCGTTTTGGCACTGGAAGAGCTGTGCTGCTCCTTCGGCAAGTTGCCATTCACCAACACACTGAGATCCCTGTTCTCACATCCTCTTTCAGACATATGTGCTGCCAGAGCACTTGGTTTCCATGGTAGCTGGAAATGGCTTGGGCGCTGAACTTGTCTCTGGATGTGGACTTCTTAGCGCCTTGAGTGAGGATCCACATGGTTGTTTTGTGTGGATGTTCAACATGCCTGGTTTCATCATCCTGGGCTCATTGGACACTGGACAAGATGGGACCCAAGTGGGTTTCCGGGACATCTGCTAGGAAAGCTGATGGTATGTGAAGTTCCTGAGGCATGTTGAGTCATTTTGGCACTGGAAGACCTGTCCTCCTACTTCGGCAAGTTGCCATTCACCAACACACTGAGATCCCTAGGTGTCACATCCACTTTCAGACATATGTGCTGCCAGAGCACTTGGGTTCCATGGTAGCTGGAAATGGCTTGGGCGCTGAACTTGTCTCTGGATGTGGACTTCTTAGCGCCTTGAGTCAGGATCCACATGTTTGCTTTGTGTGGATGTTCAACATGCCTGTTTTCATCATCCTTAGCTCAATGGGCATTGGACAAGATGGGACCCAAGTGGGTTTCCGGGACATCTGCTAGGAAAGCTGATGGTATGTGAAGTTCCTGAGGCAGGTGGAGTCGTTTTGGCACTGGAAGAGCTGTGCTGCTCCTTCGGCAAGTTGCCATTCACCAACACACTGAGATCCCTATGTGTCACATCCACTTTCAGACATATGTGCTGCCAGAGCACTTGGTTTCCATGGTAGCTGGAAATGGCTTGGGCGCTGAACTTGTCTCTGGATGTGGACTTCTTAGCGCCTTGAGTCAGGATCTACATGGTTGTTTTGTGTGGGTGTTCAACATGCCTGATTTCATCATCCTGGGCTCAATGGGCATTGGACGAGATGGGACCAACTCGGTTTCCGGGACATCTGGTAGGAAAGCTGATGGTATGTGAAGTTTCTGAGGCAGGTGGAGTCGTTTTGGCACTGGAAGAGCTGTGCTGCTCCTTCGGCAAGTTGCCATTCACCAACACACTGAGATCCCTGCTTCTCACATCCTCTTTCAGACATATGTGCTGCCAGAGCACTTGGTTTCCATGGTAGCTGGAAATGGCTTGGGCGCTGAACTTGTCTCTGGATGTGGACTTCTTAGCGCCTTGAGTGAGGATCCACATGGTTGTTTTGTGTGCATGTTCAACATGCCTGATTTCATCATCGTGGTCTCAATGCGCATTGGACGAGATGGGACCCAAGTGGGTTACCGGGACATCTGGTAGGAAAGCTGATGGTATTTGAAGTTCCTGAGGTAGGTGGAGTCGTTTTGGCACTGGAAGAGCTGTCCTGCTCCTTCGGCAAGTTGCCATTCACCAACACACTGATATCCCTAGGTGTCACATCCTCTTTCAGACATATGTGCTGCCAGAGCACTTGGTTTCCATGGTAGCTGGAAATGGCTTGGGCGCTGAACTTGTCTCTGGATGTGGACTTCATAGCGCCTTGAGTGAGGATCAACATGGTTGTTCTGTGAGCGTGTTCATCATGCCTGTTTGTATCATCTTGGGCTCAATGGGCATTGGACGAGATGGACCCAAGTGGGTTTCCGGGACATCTGCTAGGAAAGCTGATGGTATGTGAAGTTCCTGAGGCAGGTGGAGTCATTTTGGCACTGGAAGAGCTGTGCTGCTCCTTCGGCAAGTTGCCATTCACCAACACACTGAGATCCCTAGGTGTCACATCCACTTTCAGACATATGTGCTGCCAGAGCACTTGGTTTCCATGGTAGCTGGAAATGGCTTGGGCGCTGAACTTGTCTCTGGATGTGGACTTCTTAGCGCCTTGAGTGCGGCTCTACATGGTTGTTTTGTGTGGGTGTTCAACATGCCGGTTGTTTCATCATCCTTAGCTCAATGGGCATTGGACAAGATGGGACCCAACTCGGTTTCCGGGACATCTGCTAGGAAAGCTGATGGTATGTGAAGTTTCTGAGGCAGGTGGAGTCGTTTTGGCACTGGAAGAGCTGTGCTGCTCCTTCGGCAAGTTGCCATTCACCAACACACTGAGATCACTAGGTGTCACATCCACTTTCAGACATATGTGCTGCCAGAGCACTTGGTTTCCATGGTAGCTGGAAATGGCTTGGGCGCTGAACTTGTCTCTGGATGTGGACTTCTTAGCGCCTTGAGTGAGGATCCACATGGTTGTTTTGTGTGGATGTTCAACATGCCTGATTTGATCATCTTGGTCTCAATGGGGATTGGACGAGATTTGACCCAACTCGGTTTCCGGGACATCTGCTAGGAAAGCTGATGGTATGTGAAGTTCCTGAGGCAGGTGGAGTCATTTTGGCACTGGAAGAGCTGTGCTGCTCCTTCGGCAAGTTGCCATTCACCAACACACTGAGATCCCTAGGTGTCACATCCACTTTCAGACATATGTGCTGCCAGAGCACTTGGTTTCCATGGTAGCTGGAAATGGCTTGGGCGCTGAACTTGTCTCTGGATGTGGACTTCTTAGCGCCTTGAGTGCAGGATCCACATGGTTGTTTTGTGTGGGTGTTCAACATGCCTGGTTGTCATCATCCTGGCTCAATGGGCATTGGACAAGATGGGACCCAAGTGGGTTTCCGGGACATCTGCTAGGAAAGCTGATGGTATGTGAAGTTCCTGAGGCAGGTGGAGTCGTTTTGGCACTGGAAGACCTGTGCTGCTCCTTCGGCAAGTTGCCATTCACCAACACACTGAGATCCCTAGGTGTCACATCCTCTTTGAGACATATGTGCTGCCAGAGCACTTGGTTTCCATGGTAGCTGGAAATGGCTTGGGCACTGAACTTGTCTCTGGATGTGGACTTCTTAGCGCCTTGAGTCAGGATCTACATGGTTGTTTTGTGTGGGTGTTCAACATGCCTGGTTGTATCATCCGTGGGCTCAATGGGCATTGGACTAGATGGGACCCAACTCGGTTTCCGGGACATCTGCTAGGAAAGCTGATGGTATGTGAAGTTCCTGAGGCAGGTGGAGTCGTTTTGGCACTGGAAGAGCTGTGCTGCTCCTTCGGCAATTTGCCATTCACCCACACACTGAGATCCCTAGGTGTCACATCCACTTTCAGACATATGTGCTGCCAGAGCACTTGGTTTCCATGGTAGCTGGAAATGGCTTGGGCGCTGAACTTGTCTCTGGATGTGGACTTCTTAGCGCCTTGAGTCAGGATCTACATGTTTGTTTTGTGTGGGTGTTCAACATGCCTGATTTCATCATCCTGGTCTCAATGGGCATTGGACGAGATGGGACCCAAGTGGGTTTCCGGGACATCTGGTAGGAAAGCTGATGGTATGTGAAGTTCCTGAGGCAGGTGGAGTCGTTTTGGCACTGGAAAGGCTGTGCTGCTCCTTCGGCAAGTTGCCATTCACCAACACACTGAGATCCCTAGGTGTCACATCCACTTTCAGACATATGTGCTGCCAGAGCACTTGGTTTCCATGGTAGCTGGAAATGGCTTGGGCGCTGAACTTGTCTCTGGATGTGGACTTCTTAGCGCCTTGAGTCAGGATCTACATGGTTTTATTGTGTGGGTGTTCAACATGCCTGATTTCATCATCGTGGTCTCAATGGGCATTGACAAGAGTGGACCCAAGTGGGTTTCCGGGACATCTGCTAGGAAAGCTGATGGTATGTGAAGTTCCTGAGGCAGGTGGAGTCGTTTTGGCACTGGAAGAGCTGTGCTGCTCCTTCGGCAAGTTGCCATTCACCAACACACTGAGATCCCTAGGTGTCACATCCACTTTCAGACATATGTGCTGCCAGAGCACTTGGTTTCCATGGTAGCTGGAAATGGCTTGGGCGCTGAACTTGTCTCTGGATGTGGACTTCTTAGCGCCTTGAGTCAGGATCTACATGGTTGTTTTGTGTGCGTGTTCATCATGCCTGTTTGTATCATCTTGGCCTCAATGTGCATTGAACGAGATGGACCCAAGTGGGTTTCCGGGACATCTGCTAGGAAAGCTGATGGTATGTGAAATTCCTGAGGCAGGTGGAGTCGTTTTGGCACTGGAAGAGCTGTGCTGCTCCTTCGGCAGGTTGCCATTCACCAACACACTGAGATCCCTGCGTCTCACATCCTCTTTCAGAGATATGTGCGGTCATAGCACTTGGTTTCCATGGTAGCTGGAAATGGCTTGGGCGCTGAACTTGTCTCTGGATGTGGACTTCTTAGCGCCTTGAGTCAGGATCTACATGGTTGTTTTGTGTGGATGTTCATCATGCCTGGTTGTATCATCATGGGCTCAATGGGCATTGGACTAGATGGGACCCAACTCGGTTTCCGGGACATCTGCTAGGAAAGCTGATGGTATGTGAAGTTCCTGAGGCAGGTGGAGTCGTTTTGGCACTGGAAGAGCTGTGCTGCTCCTTCGGCAAGTTGCCATTCACCAACACACTGAGATCCCTGGTCTCACATCCTCTTTCAGACATATGTGCTGCCAGAGCACTTGGTTTCCATGGTAGCTGGAAATGGCTTGGGCGCTGAACTTGTCTCTGGATGTGGACTTCTTAGCGCCTTGAGTGAGGATCCACATGGTTGTTTTGTGTGCGTGTTCAACATGCCTGGTTTCATCATCTTGGTCTCAATGGGCATTGGACGAGATGGGACCCAAGTGGGTTTCCGGGACATCTGCTAGGAAAGCTGATGGTATGTGAAGTTCCTGAGGCAGGTGGAGTCATTTTGCACTGGAAGAGCTGTGCTGCTGCTTCGGCAAGTTGCCATTCACCAACACACTGAGATCCCTAGGTGTCACATCCACTTTCAGACATATGTGCTGCCAGAGCACTTGGTTTCCATGGTAGCTGGAAATGGCTTGGGCGCTGAACTTGTCTCTGGATGTGGACTTCTTAGCGCCTTGAGTGAGGATCCACATGGTTGTTTTGTGTGCGTGTTCATCATGCCTGTTTGTTCATCTTGGCTCAATGGGCATTGGACGAGATGGACCCAAGTGGGTTTCCGGGACATCTGCTAGGAAAGCTGATGGTATGTGAAGTTCCTGAGGCAGGTGGAGTCATTTTGGCACTGGAAGAGCTGTGCTGCTCCTTCGGCAAGTTGCCATTCACCAACACACTGAGATCCCTAGGTGTCACATCCACTTTCAGACATATGTGCTGCCAGAGCACTTGGTTTCCATGGTAGCTGGAAATGGCTTGGGCGCTGAACTTGTCTCTGGATGTGGACTTCTTAGCGCCTTGAGTGCGGATCCAGATGGTTGTTTTGTGTGGGTGTTCAACATGCCTGGTTGTTTCATCATCCTGAGCTCAATGGGCATTGGACAAGATGGGACCAAACTCGGTTTCCGGGACATCTGCTAGGAAAGCTGATGGTATGTGAAGTTCCTGAGGCAGGTGGAGTCATTTTGGCACTGGAAGAGGTTTCCTGCTCCTTCGGCAAGTTGCCATTCACCAACACACTGAGATCCCTAGG
Organism: Ochotona curzoniae; assembly: GCF_017591425.1. Lineage (NCBI taxonomy): Eukaryota > Metazoa > Chordata > Mammalia > Lagomorpha > Ochotonidae > Ochotona > Ochotona curzoniae. The sequence continues at coordinate 27,705 of NW_024467103.1, read as the reverse complement.
TGTCACATCCACTTTCAGACATATGTGCTGCCAGAGCACTTGGTTTCCATGGTAGCTGGAAATGGCTTAGGCACTGAACTTGTCTCTGGATGTGGACTTCTTAGCGCCTTGAGTGCAGGATCCACATGGTTGTTTTGTGTGGGTGTTCAACATGCCTGTGTTTCATCATCCTGAGCTCAATGGGCATTGGACAAGATGGAACCCAACTCGGTTTCCGGGACATCTGCTAGGAAAGCTGATGGTATGTGAAGTTTCTGAGGCAGGTGGAGTCATTTTGGCACTGGAAGAGCTGTGCTGCTCCTTCGGCAGGTTGCCATTCACCAACACACTGAGATCCCTGCGTCTCACATCCTCTTTCAGAGATATGTGCTGTCATAGCACTTGGTTTCCATGGTAGCTGGAAATGGCTTGGGCACTGAACTTGTCTGTGGATGTGGACTTCTTAGTGCCTTGAGTCAGGATCTACACGGTTGTTTTGTGTGGATGTTCATCATGCCTGGTTGTATCATCATCCTGGGCTCAATGGGCATTGTACGAGATGGGACCCAAGTGGGTTTCCGGGACATCTGCTAGGAAAGCTGATGGTATGTGAAGTTCCTGAGGCAGGTGGAGTCGTTTTGGCACTGGAAGAGCTGTGCTGCTCCTTCGGCAAGTTGCCATTCACCAACACACTGAGATCCCTAGGTGTCACATCCACTTTCAGACATATGTGCTGCCAGAGCACTTGGTTTCCATGGTAGCTGGAAATGGCCTGGGCGCTGAACTTGTCTCTGGATGTGGACTTCTTAGCGCCTTGAGTCAGGATCTACATGGTTGTTTTGTGTGCGTGTTCATCATGTCTGATTTTATCATCTTGTGCTCAATGGGCATTGGACGAGATGGACCGAAGTGGGTTTCCGGGACATCTGGTAGGAAAGCTGATGGTATGTGAAGTTCCTGAGGCAGGTGGAGTCGTTTTGGGACTGCAAGAGCTGTGCTGCTCCTTCGGCAAGTTGTCATTCACCAACACACTGAGATCCATAGGTGTCACATCCACTTTCAGACATATGTGCTGCCAGAGCACTTGGTTTCCATGGTAGCTGGAAATGGCTTGGGCGCTGAACTTGTCTCTGGATGTGGACTTCTTAGCGCCTTGAGTGAGGATCCACATGGTTGTTTTGTGTGCGTGTTCATCATGCCTGTTTGTATCATCTTGGCTCAATGGGCATTGGACGAGATGGACCCAAGTGGGTTTCCGGGACATCTGGTAGGAAAGCTGATGGTATGTGAAGTTCCTGAGGCAGGTGGAGTCGTTTTGGCACTGGAAGAGCTGTGCTGCTCCTTCGGCAAGTTGCCATTCACCAACACACTGAGATCCCTAGGTGTCACATCCACTTTCAGACATATGTGCTGCCAGAGCACTTGGTTTCCATGGTAGCTGGAAATGGCTTGGGCGCTGAACTTGTCTCTGGATGTGGACTTCTTAGCGCCATGAGTGAGGCTCCACATGGTTGTTTCGTGTGCGTGTTCAACATGCCTGGTTTCATCATCCTGGGCTCAATGGGCATTGGACAAGATGGGACCCAAGTGGGTTTCCGGTACTTCTGCTAGGAAAGCTGATGGTATGTGAAGTTCCTGAGGCAGGTGGAGTCGTTTTGGCACTGGAAGAGCTGTGCTGCTCCTTCGGCAAGTTGCCATTCACCAACACACTGAGATCCATATTTGTCACATCCACTTTCAGACATATGTGCTGCTAGAGCACTTGGTTTCCATGGTAGCTGGAAATGGCTTGGGCGCTGAACTTGTCTCTGGATGTGGACTTCTTAGCGCCTTGAGTCAGGATCTACATGGTTGTTTTGTGGTGGGTGTTCAACATGCCTGATGTCATCATCCTGGGCTCAATGGGCATTGGACGAGATGGGACCCAAGTGGGTTTCCGGGACATCTGGTAGGAAAGCTGATGGTATGTGAAGTTCCTGAGGCAGGTGGAGTCGTTTTGGCACTGGAAGAGCTGTGCTGCTCCTTCGGCAAGTTGCCATTCACCAACACACTGAGATCCCTGTTTCTCACATCCTCTTTCAGACATATGTGCTGCCAGAGCACTTGGTTTCCATGGTAGCTGGAAATGGCTTGGGCGCTGAACTTGTCTCTGGATGTGGACTTCTTAGCGCCTTGAGTGAGGATCCACATGGTTGTTTTGTGTGCATGTTCAACATGCCTGATTTCATCATCGTGGCTCAATGGTCATTGGACAAGATGGGACCCAAGTGGGTTTCCGGGACATCTGCTAGGAAAGCTGATGGTATGTGAAGTTCCTGAGGCATGTTGAGTCATTTTGGCACGGGAAGACCTGTCCTCCTGCTTCGGCAAGTTGCCATTCACCAACACACTGAGATCCCTAGGTGTCACATCCACTTTCAGACATATGTGCTGCCAGAGCACTTGGTTTCCATGGTAGCTGGAAATGGCTTGGGCGCTGAACTTGTCTCTGGATGTGGACTTCTTAGCGCCTTGAGTCAGGATCCACATGTTTGCTTTGTGTGGATGTTCAACATGCCTGTTTGTATCATCTTGGCTCAATGGGCATTGGACAAGATGGGACCCAAGTGGTTTTCCGGGACATCTGCTAGGAAAGCTGATGGTATGTGAAGTTCCTGAGGCAGGTGGAGTCGTTTTGGCACTGGAAGAGCTGTGCTGCTCCTTCGGCAAGTTGCCATTCACCAACACACTGAGAACCCCTATGTGTCACATCCACTTTCAGACATATGTGCTGCCAGAGCACTTGGTTTCCATGGTAGCTGGAAATGGCTTGGGCGCTGAACTTGTCTCTGGATGTGGACTTCTTAGCGCCTTGAGTCAGGATCTAAATGGTTGTTTTGTGTGGGTGTTCAACATGCCTGATTTCATCATCCTGGGCTCAATGGGCATTGGACGAGATGGGACCCAAGTGGGTTTCCGGGACATCTGGTAGGAAAGCTGATGGTATGTGAAGTTCCTGAGGCAGCTGGAGTCGTTTTGCACTGGAAGAGCTGTGCTGCTCCTTCGGCAAGTTGCCATTCACCAACACACTGAGATCCCTGCTTCTCACATCCTCTTTCAGACATATGTGCTGCCAGAGCACTTGGTTTCCATGGTAGCTGGAAATGGCTTGGGCGCTGAACTTGTCTCTGGATGTGGACTTCTTAGCGCCTTGAGTGAGGATCCACATGGTTGTTTTGTGTGCGTGTTCAACATGCCTGATTTCATCATCGTGGCTCAATGCGCATTGGACGAGATGGGCCCAAGTGGGTTTCCGGGACATCTGCTAGGAAAGCTGATGGTATGTGAAGTTCCTGAGGCAGGTGGAGTCATTTTGGCACTGGAAGAGCTGTGCTGCTCCTTCGGCAAGTTGCCATTCACCAACACACTGAGATCCATAGGTGTCACATCCACTTTCAGACATATGTGCTGCCAGAGCACTTGGTTTCCATGGTAGCTGGAAATGGCTTGGGCGCTGAACTTGTCTCTGGATGTGGACTTCTTAGCGCCTTGAGTCAGGATCCACATGTTTGCTTTGTGTGGATGTTCAACATGCCTGTTTTCATCATCTTGGGCTCAATATGCATTGGACAAGATGGGACCCAAGTGGGTTTCCGGGACATCTGCTAGGAAAGCTGATGGTATGTGAAGTTCCTGAGGCAGGTGGAGTCGTTTTGGCACTGGAAGAGCTGTGCTGCTCCTTCGGCAAGTTGCCATTCACCAACACACTGAGAACCCCTATGTGTCACATCCACTTTCAGACATATGTGCTGCCAGAGCACTTGGTTTCCATGGTAGCTGGAAATGGCTTGGGCGCTGAACTTGTCTCTGGATGTGGACTTCTTAGCGCCTTGAGTCAGGATCTACATTGTTTTTTGTGGGTGGGTGTTCAACATGCCTGATTTCATCATCCTGGGCTCAATGGGCATTGGACGAGATGGGACCCAAGTGGGTTTCCGGGACATCTGGTAGGAAAGCTGATGGTATGTGAAGTTTCTGAGGCTGGTGGAGTCGTTTTGGCACTGGAAGAGCTGTGCTGCTTCTTCGGCAAGTTGCCATTCACCAACACACTGAGATCCCTGCTCTCACATCCTCTTTCAGACATATGTGCTGCCAGAGCACTTGGTTTCCATGGTAGCTGGAAATGGCTTGGGCGCTGAACTTGTCTCTGGATGTGGACTTCTTAGCGCCTTGAGTGCAGGATCCACATGGTTGTTTTGTGTGGGTGTTCAACATGCCTGGTTTTCATCATCTTGGCTCAATGGGCATTGGACAAGATGGGACCCAACTCGGTTTCCGGGACATCTGGTAGGAAAGCTGATGGTATGTGAAGTTTCTGAGGCAGGTGGAGTCGTTTTGGCACTGGAAGAACTGTGCTGCTCCTTCGGCAAGTTGTCATTCACCAACACACTGAGATCCATAGGTGTCACATCCACTTTCAGACATATGTGCTGCCAGAGCACTTGGGTTCCATGGTAGCTGGAAATGGCTTGGGCGCTGAACTTGTCTCTGGATGTGGACTTCTTAGCGCCTTGAGTGAGGATCCACATGGTTGTTTTGTGTGCGTGTTCATCATGCCTGTTTGTATCATCTTGGGCTCAATGGGCATTGAACGAGATGGACCCAAGTGGGTTTCCGGGACATCTGCTAGGAAAGCTGATGGTATGTGAAGTTCCTGAGGCAGGTGGAGTCGTTTTGGCACTGGAAGAGCTGTGCTGCTCCTTCGGCAAGTTGCCATTCACCAACACACTGAGATCCCTAGGTGTCACATCCACTTTCAGACATATGTGCTGCCAGAGCACTTGGTTTCCATGGTAGCTGGAAATGGCTTGGGTGCTGAACTTGTCTCTGGATGTGGACTTCTTAGCGCCTTGAGTCAGGATCCACATGGTTGTTTTGTGTGGGTGTTCAACATGCCTGGTTGTTTCATCATCCTGAGCTCAATGGGCATTGGACAAGATGGGACCCAACTCGGTTTCCGGGACATCTGCTAGGAAAGCTGATGGTATGTGAAGTTTCTGAGGCAGGTGGAGTCGTTTTGGCACTGGAAGAGCTGTGCTGCTCCTTCGGCAAGTTGTCATTCACCAACACACTGAGATCCCTAGGTGTCACATCCACTTTCAGACATATGTGCTGCCAGAGCACTTGGTTTCCATGGTAGCTGGAAATGGCTTGGGCGCTGAACTTGTCTCTGGATGTGGACTTCTTAGCGCCTTGAGTCAGGATCTACATGTTTGTTTTGGGTCGGTGTTCAACATGCCTGATTTCATCATCCTGGGCTCAATGGGCATTGGACGAAGATGGGACCCAAGTGGGTTTCAGGGACATCTGCTAGGAAAGCTGATGGTATGTGAAATTCCTGAGGCAGGTGGAGTCGTTTTGGCACTGGAAGAGCTGTGCTGCTCCTTTTTTCAGGTTGCCATTCACCAACACACTGAGATCCCTGCTTCTCACATCCTCTTTCAGAGATATGTGCTGTCATAGCACTTGGTTTCCATGGTAGCTGGAAATGGCTTGGGCACTGAACTTGTCTCTGGATGTGGACTTCTTAGCGCCTTGAGTCAGGATCTACATGGTTGTTTTGTGTGGGTGTTCATCATGCCTGGTTGTATCATCGTGGGCTCAATGGGCATTGGACAGATGGGACCCAACTCGGTTTCCGGGACATCTGCTAGGAAAGCTGATGGTATGTGAAGTTCCTGAGGCAGGTGGAGTCGTTTTGGCACTGGAAGAGCTGTGCTGCTGCTTCGGCAAGTTGCCATTCACCAACACACTGAGATCCCTAGGTGTCACATCCACTTTCAGACATATGTGCTGCCAGAGCACTTGTTTTCCATGGTAGCTGGAAATGGCTTGGGCGCTGAACTTGTCTCTGGATGTGGACTTCTTAGCGCCTTGAGTCAGGATCTACATGTTTGTTATGAGTGGGTGTTCAACATGCCTGATTTCATCATCCTGGTCTCAATGGGCATTGGACGAGATGGGACCCAAGTGGGTTTCCGGAACATCTGGTAGGAAAGCTGATGGTATGTGAAGTTTCTGAGGCAGGTGGAGTCGTTTTGGCACTGGAAGAGCTGTGCTGCTCCTTCGGCAAGTTGCCATTCACCAACACACTGAGATCCCTGGGTCTCACATCCTCTTTCAGACATATGTGCTGCCAGAGCACTTGGTTTCCATGGTAGCTGGAAATGGCTTGGGCACTGAACTTGTCTCTGGATGTGGACTTCTTAGCGCCTTGAGTCAGGATCTACATGGTTGTTTTGTGTGCGTGTTCATCATGCCTGGTTGTATCACCGTGGGCTCAATGGGCATTGGACTAGATGGGACCCAAGTGGGTTTCCGGGACATCTGCTAGGAAAGCTGATGGTATGTGAAGTTCCTGAGGCAGGTGGAGTCGTTTTGGCACTGGAAGAGATGTGCTGCTCCTTCGGCAAGTTGCCATTCACCAACACACTGAGATCCCTAGGTGTCACATCCACTTTCAGACATATGTGCTGCCAGAGCACTTGGTTTCCATGGTAGCTGGAAATGGCTTGGGCGCTGAACTTGTCTCTGGATGTGGACTTCTTAGCGCCTTGAGTCAGGATCTACATGTTTGTTTTGAGTGGGTGTTCAACATGCCTGATTTCATCATCCTGGGCTCAATGGGCATTGGACGAGATGGGACCCAAGTGGGTTTCCGGGACATCTGCTAGGAAAGCTGATGGTATGTGAAGTTCCTGAGGCAGGTGGAGTCATTTTGCACTGGAAGACTGTCCTGCTGCTTCGGCAAGTTGCCATTCACCAACACACTGAGATCCCTAGGTGTCACATCCTCTTTCAGACATATGTGCTGCCAGAGCACTTGTTTTCCATGGTAGCTGGAAATGGCTTGGGCACTGAACTTGTCTCTGGATGTGGACTTCTTAGCGCCTTGAGTCAGGATCCACATGTTTGCTTTGTGTGGATGTTCAACATGCCTGTTTGTATCATCTTGGCTCAATGGGCATTGGACAAGATGGGACCCAAGTGGTTTTCCGGGACATCTGCTAGGAAAGCTGATGGTATGTGAAGTTCCTGAGGCAGGTGGAGTCGTTTTGGCACTGGAAGAGCTGTGCTGCTCCTTCGGCAAGTTGCCATTCACCAACACACTGAGATCCCTAGGTGTCACATCCACTTTCAGACATATGTGCTGCCAGAGCACTTGGTTTCCATGGTAGCTGGAAATGGCTTGGGCGCTGAACTTGTCTCTGGATGTGGACTTCTTAGCGCCTTGAGTCAGGATCTACATTGTTGTTTTGTGTGGGTGTTCAACATGCCTGATTTCATCATCCTGGGCTCAATGGGCATTGGACGAGATGGGACCCAACTGGGTTTCCGGGACATCTGGTAGGAAAGCTGATGGTATGTGAAATTCCTGAGGCAGGTGGAGTCGTTTTGGCACTGGAAGAGCTGTGCTGCTACTTCGGCAAGTTGCCATTCACCAACACACTGAGATCCCTGTTCTCACATCCTCTTTCAGACATATGTGCTGCCAGAGCACTTGGTTTCCATGGTAGCTGGAAATGGCTTGGGCGCTGAACTTGTCTCTGGATGTGGACTTCTTAGCGCCTTGAGTGAGGATCCACATGGTTGTTTTGTGTGGATGTTCAACATGCCTGATTTCATCATCGTGGTCACAATGGTCATTGGACGTGATGGGCCCAAGTGGGTTTCCGGGACATCTGCTAGGAAAGCTGATGGTATGTGAAGTTCCTGAGGCAGGTGGAGTAGTGTTGGCACTGGAAGAACTGTGCTGCTGCTTCGGCAAGTTGTCATTCACCAACACACAGAGATCCCTAGGTGTCACATCCACTTTCAGACATATGTGCTGCCAGAGCACTTGGTTTCCATGGTAGCTGGAAATGGCTTGGGCGCTGAACTTGTCTCTGGATGTGGACTTCTTAGCGCCTTGAGTGAGGATCCACATGGTTGTTTTGTGTGCGTGTTCATCATGCCTGTTTGTTCATCTTGGCTCAATGGGCATTGGACGAGATGGACCCAAGTGGGTTTCCCGGACATCTGGTAGGAAAGCTGATGGTATGTGAAGTTTCTGAGGCAGGTGGAGTCGTTTTGGCACTGGAAGAGCTGTCCTGCTCCTTCGGCAAGTTGCCATTCACCAACACACTGAGATCCCTAGGTGTCACATCCACTTTCAGACATATGTGCTGCCAGAGCACTTGGTTTCCATGGTAGCTGGAAATGGCTTGGGCGCTGAACTTGTCTCTGGATGTGGACTTCTTAGCGCCTTGAGTGCAGGATCCACATGGTTGTTTTGTGTGGGTGTTCACATGCCTGTTGTTTCATCATCCTGGCTCAATGGGCATTGGACAAGATGGGACCCAACTCGGTTTCCGGGACATCTGCTAGGAAAGCTGATGCTATGTGAAGTTTCTGAGGCAGGTGGAGTCGTTTTGGCACTGGGAGAACTGTGCTGCTCCTTCGGCAAGTTGTCATTCACCAACTCACTGAGATCCCTAGGTGTCACATCCACTTTCAGACATATGTGCTGCCAGAGCACTTGGGTTCCATGGTAGCTGGAAATGGCTTGGGCGCTGAACTTGTCTCTGGATGTGGACTTCTTAGCGCCTTGAGTCAGGATCTACATGTTTGTTTTGGGTCGGTGTTCAACATGCCTGATTTCATCATCCTGGGCTCAATAGTCATTGGACGAAATGGGACCCAAGTTGGTTTCAGGCACATCTGCTAGGAAAGCTGATGGTATGTGAAATTCCTGTGGCAGGTGGAGTCGTTTTGGCACTGGAAGAGCTGTGCTGCTCCTTCGGCAGGTTGCCATTCACCAACACACTGAGATCCCTGGGTCTCACATCCTCTTTCAGACATATGTGCTGTCAGAGCACTTGGTTTCCATGGTAGCTGGAAATGGCTTGGGCACTGAACTTGTCTGTGGATGTGGACTTCTTAGTGCCTTGAGTCAGGATCTACACGGTTGTTTTGTGTGCGTGTTCATCATGCCTGGTTGTATCACCGTGGGCTCAATGGGCATTGGACTAGATGGGACCCAAGTGGGTTTCAGGGACATCTGCTAGGAAAGCTGATGGTATGTGAAGTTCCTGAGGCAGGTGGAGTCGTTTTGGCACTGGAAGAGCTGTGCTGCTCCTTCGGCAAGTTGCCATTCACCAACACACTGAGATCCCTAGGTGTCACATCCACTTTCAGACATATGTGCTGCCAGAGCACTTGTTTTCCATGGCAGCTGGAAATGGCTTGGGCGCTGAACTAGTCTCTGGATGTGGACTTCTTAGCGCCTTGAGTCAGGATCTACATGTTTGTTATGAGTGGGTGTTCAACATGCCTGATTTCAGCATCCTGGTCAATGGGCATTGTACGAGATGGGACCCAAGTTGGTTTCCGGAACATCTGGTAGGAAAGCTGATGGTATGTGAAGTTCCTGAGGCAGGTGGAGTCATTATGCACTGGAAGACATGTCCTGCTGCTCGGCAAGTTGCCATTCACCAACACACTGAGATCCCTAGGTGTCACATCCTCTTTCAGACATATGTGCTGCCAGAGCACTTGGTTTCCATGGTAGCTGGAAATGGCTTGGGTGCTGAACTTGTCTCTGGATGTGGACTTCTTAGCGCCTTGAGTCAGGATCCACATGTTTGCTTTGTGTGGATGTTCAACATGCCTGTTTTCATCATATTGGGCTCAATGGGCATTGGACAAGATGGGACCCAAGTGGTTTTCCGGGACATCTGCTAGGAAAGCTGATGGTATGTGAAGTTCCTGAGGCAGGTGGAGTCGTTTTGGCACCGGAAGAGATGTGCTGCTCCTTCGGCAAGTTGCCATTCACCAACACACTGAGATCCCTATGTGTCACATCCACTTTCAGACATATGTGCTGCCAGAGCACTTGGTTTCCATGGTAGCTGGAAATGGCTTGGGCGCTGAACTTGTCTCTGGATGTGGACTTCTTAGCGCCTTGAGTCAGGATCTACATTGTTTTTTCGTGGGGTGGGTGTTCAACATGCCTGATGTCATCATCCTGGGCTCAATGGGCATTGGACGAGTTGGGACCCAAGTGGGTTTCCGGGACATCTGGTAGGAAAGCTGATGGTATGTGAAGTTTCTGAGGCAGGTGGAGTCGTTTTGGCACTGGAAGAGCTGTGCTGCTCCTTCGGCAAGTTGCCATTCACCAACACACTGAGATCCCTGCTTCTCACATCCTCTTTCAGACATATGTGCTGCCAGAGCACTTGGTTTCCATGGTAGCTGGAAATGGCTTGGGCGCTGAACTTGTCTCTGGATGTGGACTTCTTAGCGCCTTGAGTGAGGATCAACATGGTTGTTTTGTGTGGATATTCAACATGCCTGATTTCATCACCGTGGTCTCAATGGATATTGGACCTGATGGCACCATTGTGGGTTTCCGAGACATCTGCTAGGAAAGCTGATGGTATGTGAAGTTCCTGAGGCAGGCTGAGTCATCTTGCACTGGAAGAGCTGTCCTACTGCTCCTTCGGCAAGTTGCCATTCACCAACACACTGAGATCCCTAGGTGTCACATCCACTTTCAGACATATGTGCTGCCAGAGCACTTGTTTTCCATGGTAGCTGGAAATGGCTTGGGCGCTGAACTTGTCTCTGGATGTGGACTTCTTAGCGCCTTGAGTGAGGATCCACATGGTTGTTTTGTGTGCGTGTTGATCATGCCTGTTTGTTCATCTTGGCTAAATGGGCATTGAACGAGATGGACCCAAGTGGGTTTCCGGGACATCTGCTAGGAAAGCTGATGGTATGTGAAGTTCCTGAGGCAGGTGGAGTCATTTTGGCACTGGAAGAGCTGTGCTGCTCCTTCGGCAAGTTGCCATTCACCAACACACTGAGATCCCTAGGTGTCACATCCACTTTCAGACATATGTGCTGTCATAGCACTTGGTTTCCATGGTAGCTGGAAATGGCTTGGGCACTGAACTTGTCTCTGGATGTGGACTTCTTAGCGCCTTGAGTCAGGATCTACATGTTTGTTATGAGTGGGTTTTCAACATGCCTGATTTCATCATCGTGGTCTCAATGGGCATTGGACGAGATGGGACCCAAGTGGGTTTCCGGGACATCTGCTAGGAAAGCTGATGGTATGTGAAGTTCCTGAGGCAGGTGGAGTCGTTTTGGCACTGGAAGAGCTGTGCTGCTGCTTCGGCAAGTTGCCATTCACCAACACACTGAGATCCCTAGGTGTCACATCCTCTTTCAGACATATGTGCTGCCAGAGCACTTGGTTTCCATGGTAGCTGGAAATGGCTTGGGCGCTGAACTTGTCTCTGGATGTGGACTTCTTAGCGCCTTGAGTCAGGATCCACATGGTTGTTTTGTGTGCGTGTTCAACATGCCTGATTTCCTCATCCTGGGCTCAATGGGCATTGGACAAGATGGGACCCAAATCGGTTTCCGGGACATCTGGTAGGAAAGCTGATGGTATGTGAAGTTCCTGAGGCAGGTGGAGTCGTTTTGGCACTGGAAGAGTTGTGCTGCTCCTTCGGCAAGTTGCCATTCACCAACACACTGAGATCCCTAGGTGTCACATCCACTTTCAGACATATGTGCTGCCAGAGCACTTGGTTTCCATGGTAGCTGGAAATGGCTTGGGCACTGAACTTGTCTCTGGATGTGGACTTCTTAGCGCCTTGAGTCAGGATCCACATGTTGTTTTGTGTGGGTGTTCATCATGCCTTGTTTCATCATCCTTGGCTCAATGGGCATTGGACAAGATGGGACCCAAGTGGGTTTCCGGGACATCTGCTAGGAAAGCTGATGGTATGTGAAGTTCCTGAGGCAGGTGGAGTCGTTTTGGCACTGGAAGAGCTGTGCTGCTCCTTCGGCAAGTTGCCATTCACCAACACACTGAGATCACTAGGTGTCACATCCACTTTCAGACATATGTGCTGCCAGAGCACTTGGTTTCCATGGTAGCTGGAAATGGCTTGGGCACTGAACTTGTCTCTGGATGTGGACTTCTTAGCGCACTGAGTCAGGATCTACATGGTTGTTTTGTGTGGGTGTTCAACATGCCTGATTTTATCATCCTGGGCTCAATCTGCACTGGACGAGATGGGACCCAACTCGGTTTCCGGGACATCTTGTAGGAAAGCTGATGGTATGTGAAGTTCCTGAGGCAGGTGGAGTCATTTTGGCACTGGAAGAGTTGTGCTGCTTCTTCGGCAAGTTGTCATTCACCAACACACTGAGATCCCTAGGTGTCACATCCACTTTCAGACATATGTGCTGCCAGAGCACTTGGTTTCCATGGTAGCTGGAAATGGCTTGGGCACTGAACTTGTCTCTGGATGTGGACTTCTTAGCGCCTTGAGTCAGGATCCACATGGTTGTTCTGTGAGCGTGTTCATCATGCCTGATTTTATCATCTTTGGCTCAATGTGCATTGGACGAGATGGGACCCAACTCGGTTTCCGGGACATCTGGTAGGAAAGCTGATGGTATGTTAAGTTCCTGAAGCAGGTGGAGTCGTTTTGGCACACAAAGAGCTGTGCTGCTCCTTCGGCAAGTTGCCATTCACCAACACACTGAGATCCCTAGGTGTCACATCCCCTTTCAGACATATGTGCTGCCAGAGCACTTGGTTTCCATGGTAGCTGGAAATGGCTTGGGCGCTGAACTTATCTCTGGATGTGGACTTCTTAGTGCTTTGAGTCAGGATCTACATGGTTGCTTTGTGTGGGTGTTCAACATGCCTGTTTGTATCATCTTGGCCTCAATGGGCATTGGACAAGATGGGACCCAAGTGGGTTTCCGGGACTTCTGGTAGGAAAGCTGATGGTATGTGAAGTTCCTGAGGCAGGTGGAGTCGTTTTGGCACTGGAAGACCTGTCCTGCTGCTCCTTCGGCAAGTTGCCATTCACCAACACACTGAGATTCCTGGGTCTCACATCCTCTTTCAGACATATGTGCTGCCAGAGCACTTGGTTTCCATGGTAGCTGGAAATGGTGTGGGAAATGAACTTGTCTCTGGATGTGGACTTCTTAGCGCCTTGAGTCAGGATCCACATGGTTGTTTTGTGTGGATGTTCAACATGACTGGTTTCATTATCCTGGGCTCAATGGGCATTGGACAAGATGAGACTCAATTCGGTTTCCGGTACTACTGCTAGGAAAGCTGATGGTATGTGAAGTTCCTGAGGCAGGTGGAGTCGTTTTGGCACCGGAAGACCTGTCCTGCATTTTATGCAAGTTGCCATTCACCAACACACTGAGAAGTACTCTGGCTGTCACATTGTCTTTCAGACATATGTGCTGCCAGAGCACTTGGTTTCCATGGTAGCTGGAAATGGCTTGGGCATTGAACTTGTCTCTGGATGTGGACTTCTTAGCGCCTTGAGTGAGGATCCACATGGTTGTTTTGTGTGCGTGTTCATCATGCCTGTTTGTATCATCTTGGGCTCAATGGGCATTGGACGAAATGGGACCCAAATCGGTTTCCGGGACATCTGCTAGGAAAGCTGATGGTATGTGAAGTTCCTGAGGCAGGTGGAGTCGTTTTGGCACTGGAAGAGCTGTGCTGCTCCTTCGGCAAGTTGCCATTCACCAACACACTGAGATCCCTAGGTGTCACATCCACTTTCAGACATATGTGCTGCCAGAACACTTGGTTTCCATGGTAGCTGGAAATGGCTTGGGCGCTGAACTTGTCTCTGGATGTGGACTTCTTAGCGCCTTGAGTGAGGATCCACATGTTTGTTTTGTGTGGATATTCAACATGCCTGATTTCATCATCTTGGGCTCAATAGGCATTGGACAAGATGGGCCCCAAGTGGGTTTCCGGGACTTCTGCTAGGAAAGCTGATGGTATGTGAAGTTCCTGAGGCAGGTGGAGTCGTTTTGGCACTGGAAGACCTGTCCTGCTCCTTCGGCAAGTTGCCATTCACCAACACACTGAGATCCCTAGGTGTCACATCCACTTTCAGACATATGTGCTGCCAGAGCACTTGGTTTCCATGGTAGCTGGAAATGGCTTGGGCGCTGAACTTGTCTCTGGATGTGGACTTTTTAGCGCCTTGTGTGAGGATCTACATGTTTGTTTTGGGTAGGTGTTCAACATGCCTGATTTCATCATCCTGGGCTCAATAATAATTGGACGAGATGGGACCCAAGTGGGTTTCCGGGACATCTGGTAGGAAAGCTGATGGTATGTGAAGTTCCTGAGGCAGGTGGAGTCGTTTTGGCACTGGAAGAGCTGTGCTGCTCCTTCGGCAAGTTGCCATTCACCAACACACTGAGATCCCTAGGTGTCACATCCACTCAGACATATGTGCTGCCAGAGCACTTGGTTTCCATGGTAGCTGGAAATGGCTTGGGCATTGAACTTGTCTCTGGATGTGGACTTCTTAGCGCCGTGAGTCAGGATCTACATGTTTGTTATGAGTGGGTTTTCAAAATGCCTGATTTCAGCATCGTGGTCTCAATGGGCATATGACGAGATGGGACCCAAGTGAGTTTCCGGGACATCTGCTAGGAAAGCTGATGGTATGTGAAGTTCCTGAGGCAGGTGGAGTCATTTTGGCACTGGAAGACCTGTGCTGCTCCTTCGGCAAGTTGCCATTCACCAACACACTGAGATCCCTAGGTGTCACATCCACTTTCAGACATATGTGCTGCCAGAGCACTTGGTTTCCATGGTAGCTGGAAATGGCTTGGGCACTGAACTTGTCTCTGGATGTGGACTTCTTAGCTGCCTTGAGTCAGGATCCAAATGATTGTTTTGTGTGGTGTGTTCAACATGCCTTGATATCATCATCTGGGCTCAATGGGCATTGGACAAGATGGGACCCAACTCGGTTTCCGGGACATCTGCTAGGAAAACTGATGGTATGTGAAGTTCCTGAGGCAGGTGGAGTCGTTTTGGCACTGGAAGAGCTGTGCTGCTCCTTCGGCAAGTTGCCATTCACCAACACACTGAGATCAATATGTGTCACATCCTCTTTCAGACATATGTGCTGCCAGAGCACTTGTTTTCCATGGTAGCTGGAAATGGCTTGGGTGCTGAACTTGTCTCTGGATGTGGACTTCTTAGCGCCTTGTGTGAGGATCTACATGTTTGTTATGAGTGGCTTTTCAACATGCCTGATTTCATCATCCTGGGCTCAATGGGCATTGGACGAGATGGGACCCAAATGGGTTTCCGGGACATCTGCTAGGAAAGCTGATGGTATGTGAAGTTCCTGAGGCAGGTGGAGTCGTTTTGGCACTGGAAGAGCTGTGCTGCTCCTTCGGCAAGTTGCCATTCACCTACACACTGAGATCCCTGGGTCTCACATCCACTTTCAGACATATGTGCTGCCAGAGCACTTGGTTTCCATGGTAGCTGGAAATGGCTTGGGCGCTGAACTTGTCTCTGGATGTGGACTTCTTAGCGCCTTGAGTGAGGATCCACATGGTTGTTTTGTGTGCGTGTTCATCATGCCTGTTTGTATCATCTTGGGCTCAATGGGCATTGGACCAGATGGGACCCAAATCGGTTTCCGGGACATCTGCTAGGAAAGCTGATGGTATGTGAAGTTCCTGAGGCAGGTGGAGTCGTTTTGGCACTGGAAGAGCTGTGCTGCTCCTTCGGCAAGTTGCCATTCACCAACACACTGAGATCACTAGGTGTCACATCCACTTTCAGACATATGTGCTGCCAGAGCACTTGGTTTCCATGGTAGCTGGAAATGGCTTGGGCACTGAACTTGTCTCTGGATGTGGACTTCTTAGCGCACTGAGTCAGGATCTACATGGTTGTTTTGTGTGGGTGTTCAACATGCCTGATTTTATCATCCTGGGCTCAATCTGCATTGGACGAGATGGGACCCAAGTGGGTTTCCGGGACATCTGGTAGGAAAGCTGATGGTATGTGAAGTTCCTGAGGCAGGTGGAGTCGTTTTGGCACTGGAAGAGCTGTGCTGCTCCTTCGGCAAGTTGCCATTCACCAACACACTGAGATCCCTAGGTGTCACATCCACTTTCAGACATATGTGCTGCCAGAGCACTTGGTTTCCATGGTAGCTGGAAATGGCTTGGGCACTGAACTTGTCTCTGGATGTGGACTTCTTAGCGCCTTGAGTGAGGATCCACATGTTTGTTTTGTGTGGATGTTCAACATGCCTGTTATGATCATCGTGGGCTCAATGGGCATTGGACGAGATTTGACCCAACTCGGTTTCCGGGACATCTGGTAGGAAAGCTGATGGTATGTGAAGTTCCTGAGGCAGGTGGAGTCATTTTGGCACTGGAAGAGCTGTGCTGCTCCTTCGGCAAGTTGCCATTCACCAACACACTGTGATCCCTGTTTCTCACATTGTCTTTCAGACATATGTGCTGCCAGAACACTTGGTTTCCATGGTAGCTGGAAATGGCTTGGGCGCTGAACTTGTCTCTGGATGTGGACTTCTTAGTGCCTTGAGTCAGGATCTACATGTTTGTTTTGTGTGGGTGTTCATCATGCCTGGTTGTATCATCTTGGGCTCAATGGTCATTGGACAAGATGAGACAGAACTCGGTTTCCGGGACATCTGGTAGGAAAGCTGATGGTATGTGAAGTTCCTGAAGCAGGTGGAGTCGTTTTGGCACTGGAAGAGCTGTGCTGCTCCTTCGGCAAGTTGCCATTCACCAACACACTGAGATCCCTAGGTGTCACATCCCCTTTCAGACATATGTGCTGCCAGAGCACTTGGTTTCCATGGTAGCTGGAAATGGCTTGGGCGCTGAACTTGTCTCTGGATGTGGACTTCTTAGTGCTTTGAGTCAGGATCTACATGGTTGCTTTGTGTGCGTGTTCAACATGCCTGTTTGTATCATCTTGGCCTAAATGGGCATTGGACAAGATGGACCCAAGTGGGTTTCCGGGACATCTGCTAGGAAAGCTGATGGTATGTGAAGTTTCTGAGGCAGGTGGAGTCGTTTTGGCACTGGAAGAGCTGTGCTGCTCCTTCGGCAAGTTGCCATTCACCAACACACTGAGATCCCTAGGTGTCACATCCACTTTCAGACATATGTGCTGCCAGAGCACTTGGTTTCCATAGTAGCTGGAAATGGCTTGGGTGCTGAACTTGTCTCTGGATGTGGACTTCTTAGCGCCTTGAGTGAGGATCCACATGTTTGTTTTGTGTGGATGTTCAACATGCCTGATTTCATCATGTTGGTCTCAATGGGCATTGGACAAAATGAGAACCAACTCGGTTTCCGGGACATCTGGTAGGAAAGCTGATGGTATGTGAAGTTCCTGAGGCAGGTGGAGTCGTTTTGGCACCGGAAGACCTGTCCTGCTCCTTCGGCAAGTTGCCATTCACCAACACACTAAGATCCCTAGGTGTCACATCCTCTTTCAGACATATGTGCTGCCAGAGCACTTGGTTTCCATGGTAGCTGGAAATGGCTTGGGCACTGAACTTGTCTCTGGATGTGGACTTCTTAGCTCCTTGAGTCAGGATCCACATGGTTGTTCTGTGAGCGTGTTCATCATGCCTGGTTGTATCATCTTTGGCTCAATGGGCATTGGACAAGATGGGACCCAACTCGGTTTCCGGGACATCTGCTAGGAAAGCTGATGGTATGTGAAGTTCCTGAGGCAGGTGGAGTCGTTTTGGCACTGGAAGAGCTGTCCTGCTGCTCCTTCGGCAAGTTGCCATTCACCAACACACTGAGATTCCTGGGTCTCACATCCTCTTTCAGACATATGTGCTGCCAGAGCACTTGGTTTCCATGGTAGCTGGAAATGGTGTGGGAAATGAACTTGTCTGTGGATGTGGACTTCTTAGCGCCTTGAGTGAGGATCCACATGGTTGTTTTGTGTGGATGTTCAACATGACTGGTTTCATTATCCTGGGCTCAATGGGCATTGGACAAGATGAGACTCAATTCGGTTTCCGGTACTTCTGCTAGGAAAGCTGATGGTATGTGAAGTTCCTGAGGCAGGTGGAGTCGTTTTGGCACCGGAAGACCTGTCCTGCTCCTTCGGCAAGTTGCCATTCACCAACACACTGAGAAGAACTCTGGCTGTCACATTGTCTTTCAGACATATGTGCTGCCAGAGCACTTGGTTTCCATGGTAGCTGGAAATGGCTTGGGCATTGAACTTGTCTCTGGATGTGGACTTCTTAGCGCCTTGAGTCAGGATCTACATGTTTGTTTTGTGTGGGTTTTCAACATGCCTGATTTCATCATCCTGGGCTCAATCTGCACTGGACGAGATGGGACCCAAGTGGGTTTCCGGGACATCTGCTAGGAAAGCTGATGGTATGTGAAGTTCCTGAGGCAGGTGGAGTCGTTTTGGCACTGGAAGAGCTGTGCTGCTCCTTCGGCAAGTTGCCATTCACCAACACACTGAGATCCCTAGGTGTCACATCCACTTTCAGACATATGTGCTGCCAGAGCACTTGGTTTCCATGGTAGCTGGAAATGGCTTGGGCGCTGAACTTGTCTCTGGATGTGGACTTCTTAGCGCCTTGAGTCAGGATCTCCATGTTTGTTTTGTGTGGGTTTTCAACATGCCTGATTTCATCATCCTGGGCTCAATCTGCACTGGACGAGATGGGACCCAAGTGGGTTTCCGGGACATCTGGTAGGAAAGCTGATGGTATGTGAAGTTCCTGAGGCAGGTGGAGTCATTTTGGCACTGGAAGAGCTGTGCTGCTTCTTCGGCAGGTTGTCATTCACCAACACACTGAGATCATATATGTCACATCCATTTTAGACTTATGTGCTGCCAGAGCACTTGGTTTCCATGGTAGCTGGAAATGGCTTGGGCGCTGAACTTGTCTCTGGATGTGGACTTCTTAGCGCCTTGAGTCAGGATCCAAATGGTTGTTCTGTGAGCGTGTTCATCATGCCTGATTTCATCATCCTGGGCTCAATGGGCATTGGACAAGATGGGACCCAACTCGGTTTCCGGGACATCTGCTAGGAAAGCTGATGGTATGTGAAGTTCCTGAGGCAGGTGGAGTCGTTTTGGCACTGGAAGAGCTGTGCTGCTCCTTCGGCAAGTTGCCATTCACCAACACACTGAGATCCATAGGTGTCACATCCACTTTCAGACATATGTGCTGCCAGAGCACTTGGTTTCCATGGTAGCTGGAAATGGCTTGGGCACTGAACTTGTCTCTGGATGTGGACTTCTTAGCGCCTTGAGTGAGGATCCACATGTTTGTTTTGTGTGGATGTTCAACATGCCTGATATGATCATCGTGGGCTCAATGGGCATTGGACGAGATTTGACCCAACTCGGTTTCCGGGACATCTACTAGGAAAGCTGATGGTATGTGAAGTTCCTGAGGCAGGTGGAGTCATTTTGGCACTGGAAGAGCTGTGCTGCTCCTTCGGCAAGTTGCCATTCACCAACACACTGAGATCCCTGTTTCTCACATCCTCTTTCAGACATATGTGCTGCCAGAGCACTTGGTTTCCATGGTAGCTGGAAATGGCTTGGGCACTGAACTTGTCTCTGGATGTGGACTTCTTAGCGCCTTGAGTCAGGATCCACATGTTTGTTTTGTGTGGGTATTCATCATGCCTGGTTGTATCATCTTGGGCTCAATGGGCATTGGACAAGATGGATCCAAACTCGGTTTCCGGGACATCTGGTAGGAAAGCTGATGGTATGTTAAGTTCCTGAAGCAGGTGGAGTCGTTTTGGCACTTGAAGAGCTGTGCTGCTCCTTCGGCAAGTTGCCATTCACCAACACACTGAGATCCCTAGGTGTCACATTGCCTTTCAGACATATGTGCTGCCAGAGCACTTGGTTTCCATGGTAGCTGGAAATGGCTTGGGCGCTGAACTTGTCTCTGGATGTGGACTTCTTAGTGCCTTGAGTCAGGATCTACATGGTTGTTTTGTGTGGGCTGGGTGTTCAACATGCCTGTTTGTATCATCTTGGGCTCAATGGGCATTGGACAAGATAGACCCAAGTGGGTTTCCGGGACATCTGCTAGGAAAGCTGATGGTATGTGAAGTTCCTGAGGCAGGTGGAGTCGTTTTGGCACTGGAAGAGCTGTGCTGCTCCTTCGGCAAGTTGCCATTCACCAACACACTGAGATCCCTAGGTGTCACATCCACTTTCAGACATATGTGCTGCCAGAGCACTTGGTTTCCATGGTAGCTGGAAATGGCTTGGGCGCTGAACTTGTCTCTGGATGTGGACTTCTTAGCGCCTTGAGTGAGGATCCACATGTTTGTTTTGTGTGGATGTTCAACATGCCTGATTTCATCATGTTGGTCTCAATGGGCATTGGACAAGATGAGAACCAACTCGGTTTCCGGGACATCTGGTAGGAAAGCTGATGGTATGTGAAGTTCCTGAGGCAGGTGGAGTCGTTTTGGCACTGGAAGAGCTGTCCTGCTCCTTCGGCAAGTTGCCATTCACCAACACACTGAGAGAACTCTGGTGTCACATTGTCTTTCAGACATATGTGCTGCCAGAGCACTTGGTTTCCATGGTGGCTGGAAATGGCTTGGGCACTGAACTTGTCTCTGGATGTGGACTTCTTAGCGCCTTGAGTGAGGATCCACATGGTTGTTTTGTGTGCGTGTTCATCATGCCTGTTTGTATCATCTTGGGCTCAATGGGCATTGGACGAGATGGGACCCAAATCGGTTTCCGGGACATCTGCTAGGAAAGCTGATGGTATGTGAAGTTCCTGAGGCAGGTGGAGTCGTTTTGGCACTGGAAGAGCTGTGCTGCTCCTTCGGCAAGTTGCCATTCACCAACACACTGAGATCCCTAGGTGTCACATCCACTTTCAGACATATGTGCTGCCAGAGCACTTGGTTTCCATGGTAGCTGGAAATGGCTTGGGCGCTGAACTTGTCTCTGGATGTGGACTTCTTAGCGCCTTGAGTCAGGATCCACATGGTTGTTTTGTGTGGATATTCAACATGCCTGATTTCATCATCTTGGGCTCAATGGGCATTGGACGAGATGGGCCCCAAGTGGGTTTCCGGGACATCTGCTAGAAAAGCTGATGGTATGTGAAGTTCCTGAGGCAGGTGGAGTCGTTTTGGCACTGGAAGAGCTGTGCTGCTCCTTCGGCAAGTTGCCATTCACCAACACACTGAGATCCCTAGGTGTCACATCCACTTTCAGACATATGTGCTGCCAGAGCACTTGGTTTCCATGGTAGCTGGAAATGGCTTGGGCGCTGAACTTGTCTCTGGATGTGGACTTTTTAGCGCCTTGAGTCAGGATCTACATGGTTGTTTTGAGTGGGTGTTCAACATGCCTGATTTCATCACCCTGGGCTCAATGAGCATTGGACGAGATGGGACCCAAGTGGGTTTCCGGGACATCTGGTAGGAAAGCTGATGGTATGTGAAGTTCCTGAGGCAGGTGGAGTCGTTTTGGCACTGGAAGAGCTGTGCTGCTCCTTCGGCAAGTTGCCATTCACCAACACACTGAGATCCCTAGGTGTCACATCCACTTTCAGACATATGTGCTGCCAGAGCACTTGGTTTCCATGGGAGCTGGAAATGCCTTGGGCACTGAACTTGTCTCTGGATGTGGACTTCTCAGCGCCTTGAGTCAGGATCTACATGTTTGTTTTGAGTGGGTTTTCAACATGCCTGATTTCATCATCGTAGTCTCAATGGGCATTGGACGAGATGGGACCCAAGTGGATTTCCGGGACATCTGCTTGGAAAGCTGATGGTATGTGAAGTTCCTGAGGCAGGTGGAGTCGTTTTGGCACTGGAAGAGCTGTGCTGCTCCTTCGGCAAGTTGCCATTCACCAACACACTGAGATCCCTAGGTGTCACATCCACTTTCAGACATATGTGCTGCCAGAGCACTTGGTTTCCATGGTAGCTGGAAATGGCTTGGGCATTGAACTTGTCTCTGGATGTGGACTTCTTAGCGCCTTGAGTGAGGATCCACATAGTTGTTTTGTGTGGGTGTTCATCATACCTTGTTTCATCATCCTGGGCTCAATCGGCATTGGACGAGATGGGACCCAAGTGGGTTTCCGGGACATCTGCTAGGAAAGCTGATGGTATGTGAAGTTCCTGAGGCAGGTGGAGTCGTTTTGGCACTGGAAGAGCTGTGCTGCTCCTTCGGCAAGTTGCCATTCACCAACACACTGAGATCCCTAGGTGTCACATCCACTTTCAGACATATGTGCTGCCAGAGCACTTGGTTTCCATGGTAGCTGGAAATGGCTTGGGCACTGAACTTGTCTCTGGATGTGGACTTCTTAGCGCCTTGAGTCAGGATCTACATGTTTGTTATGAGTGGGTTTTCAAAATGCCTGATTGCAGCATCGTGGTCTGAATGGGCATTGGACGAGATGGGACCCAAGTGGGTTTCCGGGACATCTGCTAGGAAAGCTGATGGTATGTGAAGTTCCTGAGGCAGGTGGAGTCGTTTTGGCACTGGAAGAGCTGTGCTGCTCCTTCGGCAAGTTGCCATTCACCAACACACTGAGATCCCTGGGTCTCACATCCTCTTTCAGACATATGTGCTGCCAGAGCTCTTGGTTTCCATGGTAGCTGGAAATGGCTTGGGCGCTGAACTTGTCTCTGGATGTGGACTTCTTAGCGCCTTGAGTGAGGATCCACATGGTTGTTTTGTGTGCGTGTTCATCATGCCTGTTTGTATCATCTTGGGCTCAATCGGCATTGAACGAGATGGACCCAGGTGGGTTTCCGGGACATCTGCTAGGAAAGCTGATGGTATGTGAAGTTCCTGAGGCAGGTGGAGTCGTTTTGGCACTGGAAGAGCTGTGCTGCTCCTTCGGCAAGTTGCCATTCACCAACACACTGAGATCCCTAGGTGTCACATCCACTTTCAGACATATGTGCTGCCAGAGCACTTGGTTTCCATGGTAGCTGGAAATGGCTTGGGCACTGAACTTGTCTCTGGATGTGGACTTCTAAGCGCCTTGAGTGAGGATCTACATGTTTGTTTTGTGTCGGTGTTCAACATGCCTGATTTCATCATCCTGGGCTCAATCGGCATTGGACGAGATGGGACCCAAGTCGGTTTCCGGGACATCTGGTAGGAAAGCTGATGGTATGTGAAGTTCCTGAGGCAGGTGGAGTCGTTTTGGCACTGGAAGAGCTGTGCTGCTCCTTCGGCAAGTTGCCATTCACCAACACACTGAGATCCCTAGGTGTCACATCCACTTTCAGACATATGTGCTGCCAGAGCACTTGGTTTCCATGGTAGCTGGAAATGGCTTGGGCGCTGAACTTGTCTCTGGATGTGGACTTCTTAGCGCCTTGAGTCAGGATCCACATGTTTGTTTTGTGTGGGTGTTCAACATGCCTGATTTCATCATCGTGGGCTCAATGGGCATTGGACGAGATGGGACCCAAGTCGGTTTCCGGGACATCTGCTAGGAAAGCTGATGGTATGTGAAGTTCCTGAGGCAGGTGGAGTCGTTTTGGCACTGGAAGAGCTGTGCTGCTCCTTCGGCAAGTTGCCATTCACCAACACACTGAGATCCCTAGGTGTCACATCCACTTTCAGACATATGTGCTGCCAGAGCACTTGGTTTCCATGGTAGCTGGAAATGGCTTGGGCGCTGAACTTGTCTCTGGATGTGGACTTCTTAGCGCCTTGAGTCAGGATCCACATGGTTGTTTTGTGTGCGTGTTCAACATGCCTGATTTCATCATCCTGGGCTCAATGGGCATTGGACAAGATGGGACCCAAATCGGTTTCCGGGACATCTGGTAGGAAAGCTGATGGTATGTGAAGTTCCTGAGGCAGGTGGAGTCGTTTTGGCACTGGAAGAGCTGTGCTGCTCCTTCGGCAAGTTGCCATTCACCAACACACTGAGATCCCTAGGTGTCACATCCACTTTCAGACATATGTGCTGCCAGAGCACTTGGTTTCCATGGTAGCTGGAAATGGCTTGGGCACTGAACTTGTCTCTGGATGTGGACTTCTTAGCGCCTTGAGTCAGGATCCACATGTTGTTTTGTGTGGTTGTTCATCATGCCTGTTTCATCATCTTGGGCTCAATGGGCATTGGACAAGATGGGACCCAAGTCGGTTTCCGGGACATCTGCTAGGAAAGCTGATGGTATGTGAAGTTCCTGAGGCAGGTGGAGTCGTTTTGGCACTGGAAGAGCTGTGCTGCTCCTTCGGCAAGTTGCCATTCACCAACACACTGAGATCACTAGGTGTCACATCCACTTTCAGACATATGTGCTGCCAGAGCACTTGGTTTCCATGGTAGCTGGAAATGGCTTGGGCACTGAACTTGTCTCTGGATGTGGACTTCTTAGCGCACTGAGTCAGGATCTACATGGTTGTTTTGTGTGGGTGTTCAACATGCCTGATTTTATCATCCTGGGCTCAATCTGCACTGGACGAGATGGGACCCAACTCGGTTTCCGGGACATCTGGTAGGAAAGCTGATGGTATGTGAAGTTCCTGAGGCAGGTGGAGTCATTTTGGCACTGGAAGAGCTGTGCTGCTTCTTCGGCAAGTTGTCATTCACCAACACACTGAGATCCCTAGGTGTCACATCCACTTTCAGACATATGTGCTGCCAGAGCACTTGGTTTCCATGGTAGCTGGAAATGGCTTGGGCGCTGAACTTGTCTCTGGATGTGGACTTCTTAGCGCCTTGAGTCAGGATCCACATGGTTGTTCTGTGAGCGTGTTCATCATGCCAGTTTTTATCATCTTTGGCTCAATGGGCATTGAACGAGATGGACCCACCTCGGTTCCCGGGACATCTGGTAGGAAAGCTGATGGTATGTGAAGTTCCTGAGGCAGGTGGAGTCGTTTTGGCACTGGAAGAGCTGTGCTGCTCCTTCGGCAAGTTGCCATTCACCAACACACTGAGATCCCTAGGTGTCACATTGCCTTTCAGACATATGTGCTGCCAGAGCACTTGGTTTCCATGGTAGCTGGAAATGGCTTGGGCGCTGAACTTATCTCTAGATGTGGACTTCTTAGCGCCTTGAGTCAGGATCTACATGGTTGCTTTGCGTGCGTGTTCAACATGCCTGTTTGTATCATCTTGGCCTCAATGGGCATTGGACAAGATGGACCCAAGTGGGTTTCCGGGACATCTGGTAGGAAAGCTGATGGTATGTGAAGTTTCTGAGGCAGGTGGAGTCGTTTTGGCACTGGAAGAGCTGTGCTGCTCCTTCGGCAAGTTGCCATTCACCAACACACTGAGATCCTGGGTCTCACATCCTCTTTCAGACATATGTGCTGCCAGAGCACTTGGTTTCCATGGTAGCTGGAAATGGCTTGGGCACTGAACTTGTCTCTGGTTGTGGACTTCTTAGCGCGTTGAGTGAGGATCCACATGGTTGTTTTTTGTGGATGTTCAACATGCCTGGTTTCATCATCCTGGGCTCAATGGGCATTGGACAAGATGAGACTCAACTCGGTTTTTGGCACATCTGCTAGGAAAGCTGATGGTATGTGAAGTTCCTGAGGCAGGTGGAGTCGTTTTGGCACCGGAAGAGCTGTCCTGCTCTTCGGCAAGTTGCCATTCACCAACACACTGAGATACTCTGGTGTCACATCCTCTTTCAGACATATGTGCTGCCAGAGCACTTGGTTTCCATGGTAGCTGGAAATGGCTTGGGCATTGAACTTGTCTCTGGATGTGGACTTCTTAGCGCCTTGAGTGAGGATCCACATGGTTGTTTTGTGTGCGTGTTCATCATGCCTGTTGTATCATCTTGGGCTCAATGGGCATTGGACGAGATGGGACCCAAATCGGTTTCCGGGACATCTGCTAGGAAAGCTGATGGTATGTGAAGTTCCTGAGGCAGGTGGAGTCGTTTTGGCACTGGAAGAGCTGTGCTGCTCCTTCGGCAAGTTGCCGT
Source organism: Ochotona curzoniae (assembly GCF_017591425.1). Taxonomy (NCBI): domain Eukaryota; kingdom Metazoa; phylum Chordata; class Mammalia; order Lagomorpha; family Ochotonidae; genus Ochotona; species Ochotona curzoniae. The sequence goes on along the minus strand of NW_024467103.1, from coordinate 1,890 downwards.
TCACCAACACACTGAGATCCCTAGGTGTCACATCCACTTTCAGACATATGTGCTGCCAGAGCACTTGGTTTCCATGGTAGCTGGAAATGGCTTGGGCGCTGAACTTGTCTCTGGATGTGGACTTCTTAGCGCCTTGAGTCAGGATCCACATGGTTGTTTTGTGTGGATATTCAACATGCCTGATTTTATCATCTTGGGCTCAATGGGCATTGGACAAGATGGGACCCAAGTCGGTTTCCGGGACTTCTGCTAGGAAAGCTGATGGTATGTGAAGTTCCTGAGGCAGGTGGAGTCGTTTTGGCACTGGAAGACCTGTCCTGCTCCTTCGGCAAGTTGCCATTCACCAACACACTGAGATCCCTAGGTGTCACATCCACTTTCAGACATATGTGCTGCCAGAGCACTTGGTTTCCATGGTAGCTGGAAATGGTGTGGGAAATGAACTTGTCTCTGGATGTGGACTTTTTAGCGCCTTGTGTGAGGATCTACATGTTTGTTTTGGGTCGGTGTTCAACATGCCTGATTTCATCATCCTGGGCTCAATGGGAATTGGACGAGATGGCACCCAAGTGGTTTCCGGGACATCTGGTAGGAAAGCTGATGGTATGTGAAGTTCCTGAGGCAGGTGGAGTCGTTTTGGCACTGGAAGAGCTGTGCTGCTCCTTCGGCAAGTTGCCATTCACCAACACACTGAGATCCCTAGGTGTCACATCCACTTTCAGACATATGTGCTGCCAGAGCACTTGGTTTCCATGGTAGCTGGAAATGGCTTGGGCACTGAACTTGTCTCTGGATGTGGACTTCTTAGCGCCTTGAGTCAGGATCTACATGTTTGTTTGTGTGGGTATTCAAAATGCCTGATTTCATCATCGTAGTCTCAATGGGCATTGGACGAGATGGGACCCAAGTGGATTTCCGGGACATCTGCTTGGAAAGCTGATGGTATGTGAAGATCTGAGGCAGGTGGAGTCGTTTTGGCACTGGAAGAGCTGTGCTGCTCCTTCGGCAAGTTGCCATTCACCAACACACTGAGATCCCTAGGTGTCACATCCTCTTTCATACATATGTGCTGCCAGAGCACTTGGTTTCCATGGTAGCTGGAAATGGCTTGGGTGCTGAACTTGTCTCTGGATGTCGACTTCTTAGCGCCTTGAGTGAGGATCCACATGGTTGTTTTGTGTGGATGTTCAACATGCCTGGTTTCATCATCTTGGTCTCAATGGGCATTGGAATAGATGGGAACCTACTCGGTTTCCGGGACATCTGCTAGGAAAGCTGATGGTATGTGAAGTTCCTGAGGCAGGTGGAGTCATTTTGGCACTGGAAGACCTGTGCTGCTCCTTCGGCAAGTTGCCATTCACCAACACACTGAGATCCCTAGGTGTCACATCCACTTTCAGACATATGTGCTGCCAGAGCACTTGGTTTCCATGGTAGCTGGAAATGGCTTGGGCACTGAACTTGTCTCTGGATGTGGACTTCTTACTGCCTTGAGTCAGGATCAAAATGATTGTTTTGTGTGGGGTGTGTGTTCAAGATCCTTGATATCATCATCCTGGGCTCAATGGGCATTGGACAAGATGGGACCCAACTCGGTTTCCGGGACATCTGGTAGGAAAGCTGATGGTATGTGAAGTTCCTGAGGCAGGTGGAGTCGTTTTGGCACCGGAAGACCTGTCCTGCTCCTTCGGCAAGTTGCCATTCACCAACACACTAAGATCACTAGGTGTCACATCCTCTTTCAGACATATGTGCTGCCAGAGCACTTGGTTTCCATGGTAGCTGGAAATGGCTTGGGCACTGAATTTGTCTCTGGATGTGGACTTCTTAGCTCCTTGAGTCAGGATCCACATGGTTGTTCTGTGAGCGTGTTCATCATGCCTGGTTGTA